>NC_088603.1:142990890-143275890 GCF_036013475.1 Columba livia | reverse complement strand
TAACCTCCTTGACCACATAAAATAGTTATGTCATCTTTGACTCCCACCCTCTTTCAGTTCCTGCAGATAATTGTGGCTGTTTCTTCCCACCTCCTTCTGCCATTACTTTACCTAGCTATATATATATCTAGGAATCTTTTAATATTACATTATACTGCTGTCTTCATTTTGTTTTGAACATTAAGATATTTTATTTGATTTCACTGTATTTTTGGCAACTGTAGATTATACAGGTATTTTCAAAACGTGTCTGTTACAGGCCACAGTACAGGAGAAATATCCACAGCTGCTCTTTCTGAAATTGATAACATTTCACAGTCTACAAGTAGTCATCTCTGTTCTCTATTTGTTCTTGCACAACCACTTACTATAAAATTTACTATCCAAAAATATGCCTGACAGCTGAAATAACATTCAGCTTTCCCCATATTCAGGAATACTGCATTAAATCATGTCAGGTTACATCATGCAGAACCTGATACAAGTTACCTGAAATAATGCAGCTGAAAAAAAAAAAAAAAAAAAAATCAGGAATTTGGGCACTTTCATCCTCAGTATAAGACAGCTCAACTGATTATAGGATAAAATGATTTACCAGAAACATGTGGGTTTGTGTACACTTTTTGCTCATAACAGCACACTGTTGCTTTTAAAAATAAATCATATACCCCTGATGTACATCCTGTTCATCTATTCCCAGATTGTGCCCGCACTCTGCAGTGTAAGTGGAGATTGGTAATAAAACATAAGGTGGTGTGGTGAACTATCCAGATAGAGGTAATCCAGGGGAACTTTTTGGCTCTTCCCTTTATGTGAGGTGCTGGAACAAGGCCTCTGGTAAAATGAAAGTATTCTTATGTGAAATTTCTTTTGATATTTTGAGGTTTTAATCAGCAACTGATGAAGCTCAAAAACTCACAGGAACTGCATTTAATCAACAAACCCAGTGAAACCACCAGTAAAATATTTATTTATATAGCATTTTATATCCATGTATGCAATATTTTGGTGATCCTGATGACAAATCTAGTTCCACTGAGTGAAATTTCAGTAGAAAATTAAACCTATAATGCCCCTCAGGCTAACTTCTTACTAGCAAATACTGCTGAAGAAGGTAGTGAAGAAGATACAGTCAAAAAGACTGAGCTACATGAAACTATGGCCCCACCATGATTAGTGAAATTTCTCCCCAGTGTCAATGAAGTCAAGAGTTCAAAATTTCAGTATAAAGCCTGCATTTAAGCATTATTATGAAAGATCAAAATGTAACTGCAGGGCCTAAATTTATTTGCATTAAAGAAAATGGCAAAACTCAAACTAATTTTAAAGAAATACCTCTCAACTCTTCTCCTCAGGGAGCAGTAGTGAAAACCAAACAATTTCTTGGTCCGTGCAATATGAAGTAATGCAGACATTCTACAGTACTTCCCACTCCTATTGGATTGGCAGGCCAGAGATTACCCTGTGAACATCTTTATTTCCACAGCTCTGGTCCAAACTTATTTGTTCTTCCAGCCCTCAGCATTCCAGACCTGTCACCAGTAAAGAGAGTAAAGGAATATTAAATTAAAATGGGAGCTATGCATTTATCAGCTTTGCCTCTGTCATGAAAAGGTTTGATCTGGCACCCCTGGAAGCCTCCTCTTTTTATGTTATGAAAGCAGAAGTGTCCATGTAACAAGCCGCCAAATTCTCAGTCTTTTACATACTTTTAAATTAAGTTTTAACAGGACTGTCAGGCACTGCATGCAGTATGTCAGTTAACACTGTTGAGTAAAATTGACAAAGAGCACTTTATGTACCTTCAGAGCAAGTATATCTTTACCAACACTTTTGAGCTATTTTAGGTTTGTAAGCTGCAAGTATCTCCTGCTCTCACATTTGATAACGTTAGAACCAAGACTAGAGATGAGTAGCACCTGGCAATTAATAATCTGTCCAGTCTGCAGTCTTTAATAAGCAGAATGATAAAAACTGAAAATGTCCCAACTCTAGCAATCCCTTCTCAAATACTGAGAAGTATTTGTTTCACAATTGGAGGCAGGCGTGCTCCCCCCGCCTTTTATGCTATGTAAAGATCTCTTAGAAGGATGTGAAAAATCAGAGAAGGGTTAATCCTGAGAAGAAATACATAAAAAGTAACAGAACTCTTTGTGTCAGTTGCCAAAAATGAAAATCCTCCCATAATTTTGTGAAAGTAAATGACTTTCAGAATGCTTTAATTGTTCCTTTCAATGTCACTTTTTTCTCATCATGTCCCAGAACAGCAAAGCCTCTGCATATGCTGTGGTCAGCTTTTAAGAACTGGTCACTGAAACAAAAGTGAAATGAGGAAAGAGGCATTTTAAGAATTCTGTAGATATTCTTGTAGTGTTTCCACTTAATAACATCTGCTACTCATAAATCTTGAAAGAAACCTCTAATAGCCTGAAATACCAATACATGGTAGAAAGCAAGAGTCTTTCACCTCTTGCAGGTAGGCAAATGCTTTCATGTTAAAGTGATAAAAGCAGAATATTAATCTCTTCCTGTGCATTTACAAACACAGCCTGACCTCGGCGTTCCCGGCACTGGGGGCTGTCAGGTGGCCCACCCCGGCTGCTGTGACACTGACCTGCAGTCAGCACCACGTCCACGCTCAGTCTGCTGCACTTCATGTACCAAACCTAATCTGTGCTCGCATTGCTCTGCCGGCAGCGCGCAGACAAGCAGCTGGTGCCAGGACTGCTCCTGCTGCCTCGGGTGCTGGGCTGTGATTTATCCTTCAAAATTGCTCTCCACTCTGGATCAAAAAATTTGCTCTTTTTTGACAGCATCACATGGGAACTTCTGCCCATTGTGTTTTGTCTGTGTCTGAGTGACTTGCCTATGGCACACAGGTGTGTTGAGGAGAAGGTGGTTTCATTTCACTGACCATCATGGTGATTACAACAGTTCCATATATATACACACATATATGTAAAATACAAATATAGATAAACAATAAGAAAGTTGTGAATTTCAGCCCCTGTGTACCAGGGGTGTACTTAGAGAGACACCAATAATCTATTAAGTAATAAACTCAGATGTAGACAGCTATGCCTGTGTCTCTTGCCTTATAAACACTATTAGGCTTTGGGACATCTCCAGAAACAAACATTTAAGGGGTTATAAAACACCAAAGGGAAATCTCTTCCATGAGATGTGACTGAGAAAAGAGTAAATTTGTGTTGCTACGGGTAAACACAAACAGACAAAGTAATAATAATGACTTGACTCTCCATAGTAGCTTCCCGGATAACTTTCCTCAAGTCTTTTTTAACAGATGCCCTGAATTTCACACTCATTTCACTCAGTTTTTGTATATAATGTCAGAGGGAACATTATTAAAAGCTCTGTGACAAATATAGCAACAGCAGAGAAACCAGCTCTGGAATCAGCTCAGGCACTGCTGATTTCCAGGTGCCGCCCCAAGGCTTGCACCCCTGCATGGGCTCACCCCACCCCATTTTGGGTGCAAAACCGTCACGGCACAGCGTGGGCCAGGGTGTCCTCAGAGGCTGGGGGCTGGGGGGCTCTCCCTGGGGGTGGCAGGGCAGAGTCCGGCAGCCTGGGACTGTCCAAGCCCCAGCCAGGAGGAGGGCAGCCAGGGCTCATGGGGACAGCCCAGGCCAAGGCTGGGACAGAACATCAGTCCACAAATCACATCAGGATCAAAATCTTATATTTGCCTGTCTTGAACTTCATGAAGTTTCTGTTGGTCTAGTCCTGAAGTTCTCAATACGGTCTGGACTGAAGCTCTACTCTTTGGCATGCCGTTCTGCCCCTTTAATTTGACAAAGACTGCAACATTGTTGAGGGTGCACTTTGACTCCTCATCCCAACGATGAATATACTCAACAATATCAGCTCAGGAATCGGCTTGTGGAACACAGCACTCCTGACCAGCCACAAACACAGATATACAAGATCAGTTTTCAGAAGGCATGAAATTTCCATTCTAGGATCCAAAAATGCTAATGAAAATTCTAAGACTATAATATTCCTAAGTATGATGGTCATCTTTATATTCTTATTAGAAAGCAGATTGGTCAAAGTCCATTCTAAAAACTCAGACTTCACATTAGAGGATTACTTCTTTTATCACTTACACTATGAAAGGTTTAATTAAAGAGAAAAAGGTTTAATTAAAGAGAAGCTCATTAATTTTATTGCAATTTTACTTCTGGTAAAGTTCTACTCTTTCAAAACTGTTCCTGAATACTGTTCTTCTGGTTTAGCAAAGAGAGAACTGCTGCTTCTTTGCTCTAATAGTTGCATGAGGCAGAAAAGAATGTTTAAAAAGGGTTTGTTCAGCAAGAAGACTCAAAAAGATCAAAGGTTATCTTCCTTTCTCATGCCATGAATAAATCTGAATCAGCCCTTGCAGAACTCTTTAGCCAAAATACTTGTGTTGTGAAATGGTATGTTGATGAAGAAATAATTGATTTTTATATGTCTGTTTTTTCTTTCAGATTCTGGAATCTATGTACTTTTCTACCTACATTCATTAATCTGCATCCGTTAGCAAATCATGTGCTGAGTTTTTCAATTCAGCAGGAATCCACAGAATGCTATGTGATATGTTGCCAAGGGACATTGTAATACTGAAGAAATTGGATGCAGAGGTTGGCCATGCAAAAGTTTTGGAGACAGAGTGGATAGAGTTGGTTTCATCGGCTGTGGGGCCACCTGGCACTGAGTGTTAATCAATATGAGCTATAACCTTGCAACTCTTCGAACAGCTGAGCTTGCAAGGACACAGTGCAGCATCCCCTCTTTGATGGCAGCAATCCCTATCCTAGCAGCCAAGACTGTGATAACATAGAAGCACTATAACAGCTTTAAATTTCCTCTTCAAAGATAAATTCTTTCTATGCTGCCTGCAGAAGAATTCTCTCTGTTAGTAAAAAAAAGATGGTTAGTGTGTGGACCTTAGCACAAGCATGTGATTGTCTACACTGTTTAGTCATTGACAATTTGCAACTTTCACACTTACGGCCTGGCCCTGGGCCTGGCAACAGCTTCTCAAAAAAACCTTGACTTTAACCCCTAGCACAGGTCAGGAACCATTCCAGGGGGAAATTATGTTGCACCCACTCTGTTTTGTGAGGTAAGAGAGCTTAGCTGTAAGTATATAAACTATGCTATGGAGGTGGCCTCAGGGTCTTAGTTGATTGTCTTTACTAACATATGATAATTCATAATAATTTTATTAAAAGTAGGTTTATTAGAAAAGTCTCCATCATGAAGATTTTCTCAGCTAGAGCTCCCATTAATGCCCACATTACTGGTACAATACAGCACCAGCCAGGTGTGCCAGTGACTGCCATTGAGAATACACTTGGATACTTCACTTATCTCAGAGGTCATAGCAATATCACAAAAAGGTCTCTTTTGCATTCCTCTCAGGTGCATCTTGTCTGCACCCTAACCCAACCAGCCGTTCCATACTGCTGGAGTTCATCGGTGTGCTACAACAATTCAATATTTGTAATATTTAAGAATAATGGAGGGACTGGACTTTCTAGGTTGAACCACTCTTCATTATTGCCATATCTTGTCTCATATCACAACCATTGTTGGGATCAAATTGTCCTCCAGACGTTGGCTGTTAACTTCCTGATGTTAAAAGAACAATTTAAACCTTCAGGATTATACTGGTGTTTTTTTGACAAATTAAAAGTTACTTACTTTTATGTGCAAATAGGAGAAAATCATCAGATGGACTGAATTTACTTAGCTCCCTCTAATTCAGGGAGCCTGTGCCAAATTATACTAGCAAAGATTACGGCTGCAGGATAGGCAGAATAATTTTAAAACAATCTCCACAGTTATAATTTGTTTGTTTTAAAGAGGCTAACATTACTTCGTATTTGGTAGGGATCATTTATAGTTTAGGACATTATTAAATTTTAACAGTAATGTTTTTCACTGTGACAAGCAGAGATAATTAGCACTATCTTAGATATCCAGCTTGAAATGTCTTCTTGTTTTCCTTCTATGGCAAAAAGTGTCCTTTCAAAAGAGAAATAGATAAACAGCTCTACTACTTTATAGGGACATAGAATGAAATAACCCTGTAAATAAATTAGTTAGATAATCCTTTAGAGCTTAATGGGAATATGGAAGCTGCAGTTATTCTTACAAGCCAAGTAATGTAAAACATATGACTTGTCTAATTAAAAACATAGAGCAATAGAGCTATCACTAAAAAATTCAAGATACAAACCTCAGTTTTTGTGGAACTGTTCATGAAAACATTGTGGTAACTCACATAAAAATAATGCTATAAATTATAAAATATGTCTTATGTAATATAAATAATGTTAAAAGACTATTAAAATGTTTTGTTTTATTATTGATAAATGCCATATTTTCAAATAAAGAAGTGTGACTTTTACTTGATTTTATAAATACTATGAAGTTTCTTTGCAGTTTTTTTAGCATTACTTTTTTACCCCATTTCCACCTTCTTTTATTTGTTTTTAAGTCAAAATATTTCTTGTGCTTTGAAGACCAAGCATGCCATCACAGTGGTCTGTAAGCCTGTAAAGAATCCCTTCATTTGAAAAATAGCACGGTAGATAATCTATTATCTGCTTGAGGCAGAATTGCATTTTCATTTCTTTAGGCCTTAAAACTGTTGAAGAACACAGGAGCGGCCATACTAGTTCTCATGAAAGCTCCATCTAGCCCAGTGTTCTGCCTCCAGCAACACCCATAAGTGGACACCAGGGAAAAAGAAGATACATAGAAGCATAAATACTTCCCTCTAAAATTCTTCCAGCTTCTTCCTGCTTCCAGTGCAGGGAATTTCTTAGTTTGCCTATTTAGCTTATCTCTTCATGGACAGTTTTACTTCACTGAGGAGCAGTGAGAGCAATTCTTTTTTTTTTTCCCCTTTTTTTCTAGCATTCTGTTATGAGAATGATAACATTTAAAATCTACTAGCTATGAATATATTAACGTGTGGAACTTTCTTCAAAATATTCTGTGGAATATCTGTCCTCCTATGTATTACATATAGATCTGAAAACTTCACTAATTCCTTATGGTTTCATAGAAACAAGAGAGATGAAAAACAGGATCTTTCCTATTTTGGGGAACAAATAGAATCAACCAAGCCAACACAAACTTGATTTACATATTTGATATACACGTTTCCTTTCATCAGCAGGAAATGGTCAGAAAAAAACAGACACAGGTTTGCTGATGCTGTATACTGCTCAGGTAAACAGGGCACTGGCCATTTATGAAATGAGCAGAAAAAGCCAAAATAAGACTTTCATATTTCACTGAAACACCTGTACTGGTCTGTTACTAGAAATGTTCATCATGGGAGGGAAGTCAGGTGCGGAAGAGGATCAGCATGTGGGGAGGGAGAGAGTGCCCATGTGGCCCTCAGCTGTTGGCTCTGACAGTGGGTCATTGTTTCAAAATAGCTGAGACTCAGAGTTGCTGACAAGTGGGCAATAAAGTGTTTTATCCTAATGATTTATCAGGTGAGCATATTTTCAAAAGCATATGTCCTTTTGATACTTCTAATTATGAAACTTTTGCATGAGTTTGTCAAGGCAGTATCTGCCTGTCATGCCTGTTAAACTCCTGTCATGTAGCATCAGATAGAGCAGACTTGTTGGTATCCATGAGTGGTGTGGTTTGTAAACAAGTCAAACTTCAAACTCAGATTGTTCTTTGAGAAAGGAAGTGGATGAGATAATGTATAACACAGATTATGCGATACTATTTCCAAATTTTATTTTAATATATTCTGTTTCACATCTCACTACACAGTAATATAATCACAGTCTTAATTGTATCATATCTTTCCTCACTATTTGTGCATTAGAAATGTGGTGAAGAAGGAAGGCCTTTCACAGTCAGGACAAGAAATGTCATCCCCAAGGGATTCCATTACTGTGTTTTGTGATATTGTGCTTTTCAGGGCATTTTACAGAAGAAAAATGAATAAAAACATTTATAATCTCAAGGAGGGGGAGAAAAATACCAACATAGTGGGCCATATATTAAGATATTCTTCCTTTAGAACAGGGTAGGTAAACAGAGTAATTAATACACTTCAGAGCTAGAAGGTTGGACTTGATGGTCTTAAACATCTTTTCCAACCTAAGTTATTCTATGATTCTAGAAGAAGATTAGATGACTTAGTTTGTATCATCTTAAACTCTTATGTTAGGATGCTTTCTTCACATTTGATTTCCATGAGCTGAAGTATTGCTACATTCAGAGGTGGTTTGTAAGGGTAAAAGTGGATTATGGATCGCGTGAGTCTACAGAAGTAACAACATGTCTTGGGGGAATTTAAGCACAAGATTTGTAACATCTGTTTAGGGCACAGCCTGCGAAGAACAGCCAATCTCAAGGCTAAGCAACGGGAAACACTAGACAGCTCCTAAATTCTGTCAAAGCCTAGAGTCTCCATCTACGTGGGATCCAGAATCTTCTCCCAAGCACAAGCCCGTGACACAGCAAGATGAGAGAAGCTTTCAGGGAGAACCTGGAGGGAAAGGTGACCTGAAGTCAAGGTGGAGCCTTGCCCTCACTCCTCTGACTCACTTTGACCTGGCTGGGTTGTGAAGATCTGAGTTGGCTTCTCAGGCTCCGTACTCATGTGGTCACTGTTGCAGAATATTGCCTGTACAGAAGAGTGACCACTTGTTTGGCCCCTGCAGGCTGGATTTGTCCTGTAGGCTGTAACTGATACCCTATATGTATCAACAAATGGAATTAAGAGAGAGGAGGAGTAACAAAACAATTCAATTTGTAGACAGAAATGGCCTGTTACTTCAAATTGATTGGACAGCAATTACAAATATGGATTTTTTTTAATTCACATTGCTAAAGCTGGCTTAAATATTTGTAAGAACTTTTGCTCAGACACTGAACCATCATTTTCACTAGAGCTTCATGAGATGATAAATAAAAATTGAGTTCTACAATAAGGCCTTTTTCTAAGTCCTTGAATATATCAGGTTTAAAAAGCAAATTTCAAAAGGGTTTCTCATCAGACTGCATCTGAAGAAGTGTCATTAAGCAGACTTCATCTGGGTGTGGACTACAAAGAGACATGAGAATGAAATAAATTTTAGATTTGTTGATTTTCATCTGGACTAGCTCATTGACTACAAGTGGAGCTGGATATAATTACATATGGCTAAGAGAAAAGTCAGTCAAAAAAAAAAAGGAGAGGTCTTTGAAGAGAAAATGCTGACAGCAGAATTTTTCCTTGAACAGCGGCAAAACTGTAACTTGCATGAGTCTCTAATAAATATTCTGGCCCAGTCCTTCTGAACACACCTAAATTCATGAGTGCTGCTACCTATATCTCAATTTTTTTCTGTCAAAACTCTTCAGGATGATGAGGAGGTAGATACTTACTTGCATTCCAGTTCAGCCTGGTGTATTATTAAGATGGTAAAACTGTAACAACAGTGAACTACCAAAATTGCACACTTTGTTTAAGGTTGCAACAATGAAAAATAAGAGAGGAATTCTTAAAACTCCCCAGAACTTCACTCCTTTTTCTTGTTCCTCTGGTCCCACCTTCCATCCACAGGAGTACCCTGTTCTCCACTGAAATGTTGCCGCATCAGATAATGAAAATCCTCTAAAAGGCGGAGTATGATGTAGTTTGGTTTTCCCACTCATACAGAGTCAGGAAATTTAAACAAATATGTTAAATCTTAGTGGATATTAAAATTTTCAACTGGACTCTTGACATATTACTATACAAAAATTACACTCAGTTCCTTCTTACGTAGAAATACTCCAGATTTACACTCAGCAGATGCAAGATGAGAATTTGGCCTACTATGTCAACACATCAGGGAGAAGAAACATCTGGATTCAAAGCTGTTCTATAAGATCTTTTTCACAATGCTCAACAAAGGGAGGAAACACTGGTAGCAGACACCCCCCTCCCTGCCAAGTTTCTGCAAAAAATGATGGAGTATATGCTTCTCAATGAAAAAGATTTTGCAGTGGCTATAGTGAAAAGTACGTGTTTTGCTATCTAAATATGTGTTTTTACGTTTGAAAAAAAGAAAAAGCAGTATGTGAGAACTGTCGTGCTTTATCTTGCAAAGGAACAGATTTCTCTTTTGGCTAACTACAAACTTAGTGTTGCAAATCAGATTAAAAGCAAATTCGTTATAATTTAATTTATGTAGATAAATACAAGAGCACCTATACTTTGCTTATACTTTTTTTACATCTTCTGAACAAAAAACAATCATGGATATGGCTGTATACCTACATTTTCTATGTTGAAATTTAGCAATTGCGAACTTTTTTATTCTTTAAGATGAAACAGGAGATCTCTTGGTTTTGATAAAAGCCAGAACAAACACAAATATGTCTGGAGAAAGTGCTTAGTCATTTGTAAAATTAGAGTTGATTGAAAATTTTCACTCAATAATTGTTAAAAGAACATTGAGTTCTTGAAGACGTGACTTTACAGTGTTCCTTGCAAGTCAACAGAACTGAGTAGTTACAATTCAGAGAAAATTCCATCTAAAAAAGGAAGCATCTTTGCAGAGAAAATGCTGGCAGCAGAATTTCCTGAGTGAAATACTTCATAACTTACATGACATTGCTAACTTTGATTACCAGAAGTGTCAAATACCTGCATCACATCCTCTTAGAACTTTGTGTAACCAAATCAGGGATGATCAAATGTTTTCTGTCAAATTTGTTTTTAGCAGAAAATTGAATTTTCTAAGAAACACTTTTGTATTGCAACTGCCTGTTTTCCATGGAAAACCTGATGTTTTGCCAAAACCCCCATACTGAAAACTTTGCTGCCAACCCCCAGTACTTATTTTTTCAGCTGATAGCTTTCTGAGTTTTAAGTTTTGTCAAAAAAGCTGACATTTTCCAGAGATGCATTTGGTTTTAGTATTATGAGACTGAGACTATATTACATAAATTCCATTTCATGTTTCTATCATGTCTCGTCTTATCTGCCTCTTTTCTAAAATAAACAACTCCAAACTCTTCAGTCTCCCTTCACATAAGTTTTTTAGGGCCACAGTCTTTCTCAGAACTGTGCACTTCTGCAATATCTTCTTGGTGATGGTGTGACCTGTTCAGCACACCTCATCATCAAGGTAAACCAGTCAACTTCTGAAAGTTAGAATAACTTTTTTTAGCACTCTCCAGTGTTGTCTTTTTAACATTTCATCATCTCAGCTGTATGTATAACTCCTCCACATTGACAGAGGTACCTCCTGAATACCCATGTTCGTCTCCTGAGTTGACATATTTAATTCAGTAACCTTTACTTAGCTGAAGTATTTTTCCTTTAGTATGCATTATGTGGCACCCGTCAGCACCAAATTGTCATACCTGTCAGCATGTGCTCATTTACAAAGCATGATTAAGACGCAAGGAGAGTCAAGATTTGTTCTTGGTCTCAGTTTAATTAACCCCCCGGCCCAACTTTTTAACATGTGGCTATATGCACTCATTGTAAAAGTACTGTAGTTTAGATGTCTTCTCTAAGCTTGTATTTCTTACCTGTCTTTTTAGATTGTAGCCTCTTTATCTGATGACCGTGCACGAATAACGCTTTCAATAGAAAAGAAGCAGTCATAATGAAAGGCTTTTTTCAGATATATGGAAAGATATACAAGAAGGAGCAGCAAGAATGGTGCAGAGAAAGATTTATATTTTGAAGAACAGGCAACCATTTTTACAAGACTAAAGAGGGAAAATTTTTCAGAAGCCCTGAATTATGAGTAGCCATTACTGACTATGTAGCACTTAATCCCTGGAGCATTCAATTGCTATTTATTAATTACTTCTACTTCACGACTGAAACTTTCTTAAAGCTAGAAACTGTTTCTGGATTAAAAAAAAATATAAAAAGAAGTTATTCTTTAGGCCAGAAGAGAGAGTAAAACTCTTAGTAATTCTTTTGTTGAACCCAACATTTCCTGAAATAGCGTTCAGCTTTAATAAAATACTTAAAACTATGGAGAATACTTTTTAGCATTTTAATTAATCCAATGATTAAAATAAATCTTGACTTAATTCCAGATATCTCACTATCAAGAGATAATACATCTTGTGATATCTTTGTGTTTTATATATCTTGCTACATCTAAACAGACATATGTTTACTGAAATTTGAATTGACACCTATAAGAAAGATATTTAAAAGTTCTCCATATGTGTACTAATAAACCCACTAAACAACTGATCTTCTCTCTGTCACATCTTATAGCATTCAGTTCTATTGTGAGCACCCATTATTTTATTTTATTTTATTTTATTTTATTTTATTTTATTTTATTTTATTTTATTTTATTTTATTTTAAATATTGGGATGCAAAACTTCACCTTTCTGTTGCAGATTTCTTTAGGAGTAAATTATTATGAATTGTTGTTGAAATATAAATTTGAAACATAAATCTTTGTTTCAGGTCTTCGTTTCTGTTCCACAGCTAATATTTTATCCAACACTCTTATGATGCTCATGGCACAAAAATTATGCCAAGGTCTGATTTTTCCTTTTCTGCTTCTGAAAGATAGCACTCTTTTGTCCAATTACTGTTAGATAGGTGTTTGCTGACAGCTGGTATCAGTCAAAAAAATAAAAGTGATAAAGGAAAGTGAGATATGAAAAACCTTGTTTTCCTGAATGATCTGGATTATTACGAGTTAGCAACATTAAGTTTACCAGAATAATACTAAAATTACACATGTCAACATTCATTTTTAAACATTTAAAATGTGACGTGCCTATAGGAGATATTGCCAAAAGTATATTTCAGTTCAGTGGAAATTACAGGCTTTTGGGCTAAATTCACAGAATAGTGCAACCTTGTGATCAAGATACATCTGTATTGCACATTGCAGCTTGGCTACCACAAGCAATTCAACTGCTGAGGAGCTGGGCAAATCAGCCTTTGTGGAGCGCCCCACTAACAGAGCTATCGTGTTTCTGATAATCTGTAACATACTGCAGCGTGTCATGCAATGTTTGTGTTCCCTGGCACTGAAGTGTACAGCTTTTAGGCTCCTGCCATCCCTTGGGAGCTCACAGCATATGCATTAGATATAGACTATCCATACATTGAATGGACAAGTGCCAGCACTCTGACCAGATAGTAACCCAGACAAGCCAACAGGAGGTGTCGCGCATAATCCCCGACCAATATTTAGGCATTTTACCTTTGCCACAGGGAGAAATTTCAATTTATGTATGATTTACAGCCATTCCTGCTATTGAGACCCTTTGCTAAGGAATGACGGGGGATCAAAGTCAAAGGAGGAGTCAGGTTGTAGCCAACTGTTTCCATGTAGCTCAGTGTTACAACATTCACCTACCGTCAGGAGACTTGGCTACAGGTTCATGTACTCCCTAAACTGATTTGAAGTTACATCTCCTGCTTCATGGGAGACAGTCTTTATCCCATAGCTAGCAGGTGCCTGGGCTGGGAAGGGGTTGTTCATGCCTTGCTGGGACTTATTAACAACACAAGTCACACTGGGCCTGTCTGGTTTACTAGGTGATAGAAGATGAATGCAGATATCCAGATAGGAATTCTGAAAAATATTCACCAAATACCCTCCCAACTTTCAACTTTTTATTGCTCAGGTAATTTTTGAGCAGAGAAGGTATCTATTAAAGATATTTCCCTTTCAAGAATTAATTAAGCCCTCATCAGGATAGGGGCAGAAAAAAATGCACATTACTTTTAGAGATTTCTTAATCCACATTTCCTCTTTTTTCAGCAAATTCAGAACACAGACTGTACGAAAGACCAAGCTTCTTGTGTTACTGCTAGTGTGGAAGGAATAAGTCCTTGTTCACTGGGAGTAAATTAATTTGTTTGCTTATCTGTTGAGTAATGGTTTGTTTGATTGTAGTTTGTCAGATAGCTGCGGTTTGGCTGCTATTTCGAGTTTGCAGAGTCTGTTTGGGGCTGTCTGTTGTGAATAAGAAAAACGCCTGGCAGCTGAGGGGTGAAAAAGCCTTTCTGCTTTTAATCACTGACAACAGAGTTAACAGTCTGTTAGCTGCTGAACCTCTGTGGCAGGGTAGGGTTGACCTAGGTACATGTTTCAGAAGCCCGAGTAGTAAAGAAGTAGCAGCAGATGAAGGGTGACTTTCAGTGGAAGAGCATTTGCCCTACCTGTCTTCAAGATGAGGGGAAAAGCAAAAGATGCAAGACTGAAAAGACAGCACAGAAACCAAGAATTTTAATTGAGTTTAAAATCTTACAGATAGATTTTAAAAATTAAAAGTCAGTGACTTCTTTATTTCCTTGTTTAAAAAATTGTCATGGTATGTGTGGTGTCACACGAGAATGTCACTCAAAGTGGCTATTGTGTGTTTTCTGAAAGCATGTGGTTTGCATGTAAAATAGTGTATTTTGGAACACAGATATGAACCAGCTGAAGGCTAGCAATACACATTCCTTTCAGGAAGACCACACAACAGTGATTCTGTACCAAGTAAGAGATCAGGGTTAGCTGCCTGGGGATCACAGCATGTTGTGCATTCAACTTGCCCATTTTATGGGCTGTGAGATGTCAGCCTCAGAACAATGTAAGTTCTTGGGCAGTTCTTTGGGGCAACTCAGCTTCTGTTTGCAAAATCAGCCACCATTTTTGGGAATGGTCTCACTAGCGGGTCTTGCTGAATCAGGTTGCATTTATACCTCTCCCTGTAAGACTAATGTAACATCTTAGACATCTGCTAGGGCAACTAATAAAACAGAAACAGTAGAAAGGCTTCTTGACTCATCATAATAATACACATAGACAAATATGCATTTATTAAGCTAGCTGTACTGGCAGCTAGGATCACAATAATAACTGTTATGCATTTCTGTTATAATCCTTTAGAAAGGGAGTGGTTGGGCAGCAGAAAGAAAGGCTATCTGCTTGCCTCAACAATGTACTCCTGGTCAGGTAGAAGCCATTAGAAAGAGGGGTAGTTCACCTCTTCATCAAGTTTAACCCTTTATTACTGGCAGTCTAGGTGGGAAAAGAGGGATGGTTAGTAAGAACTGACCACATCTAAAAAGACTTCTGAGAAGAGCAAGGAGGAAATTTCAGTGATGGAGAGGAAGCTTCAGAAGGAGAAGAGGTGGTCTATGTAAAGTGGAAGACATACTTGAACATGATGAACTTCAAGAGGCCTTACAGAAGGATTCAGACGGATTGAAGCACTGGGCAATCACTAATGGCATGAAATTTAACAAGAACAAAAGCTGGGGTTGAGTAATAATGGA
This sequence comes from Columba livia, assembly GCF_036013475.1. Lineage (NCBI taxonomy): Eukaryota > Metazoa > Chordata > Aves > Columbiformes > Columbidae > Columba > Columba livia. The sequence goes on along the minus strand of NC_088603.1, from coordinate 143,260,603 downwards.
CACATTATTACTGGGTTTGATGAACCCCAGGATGCAGTTTACCCTTTTGGCTGCCAGGGCACACACTGCTGAGTTGAGTTTGATCTTAATGTCAAACAGCACCCCAACATCCCTTTCTGCAGGGCTGGTCTTCAGTTACACCTCTCCCAATTTATACTTGCATGCATGAAGATCAGTGATGTCACTGTATCAGCCCTATTACTTGTTAACCATGGCTGTACCTACTGCTTTTGTTCAGGAAAGTGTTAACAAGCCACTTCCCTATTGTCACTCTCAGTAACTGTTCAGTAATTCTACAGTTATTGCTCAGCACAGTACTAAATGTGCTGGCCATCTGAAGGGTGAAGACAAAAGACCCTGACATCAGATTGCCTTGTAGAGTGTTTGGTAACAAAAATTGGAGAAGAATGGGGACTGGGAAGAGAACTTCTAAGCCATCAATCTTAGGTATTTACCAGTTGTTAAAAATTTTAGCTGCTAAACACATGCCTCAGTCCTGGCCTTGCAGAATTAGATCCTCTCAGGGATTTTTTTTTCACATATCTACATGCTCTCATGTAGCAGCACAGTTTCATGACACAGAAAGTCCACCACAGCTGTTAGATACAGTAATGAAACACAATCATACGACTTCATTTTTCCCATATCTTTTTTGTCTCTTGCTTTTCTCTAAAGTCTCTTTTCTCCTGCAGGTTCTACCAATATAGTTGTTACCATCTTTTAAATCCCATAAGACTGGGCTTTTCCATCCCATGCCTGAAGGCTTTGAGATTCTAACTACAGAAATATCAATATGGCTTAGAGCTTGTCAAGGTAAAAAGAGCACAAAGACTTTAAAATAAAGGATTTTTGAAAAGAGATGCTGGAAAGAACACATAACAAAAACTATGTGAAATTTAGCGTATGTTTAGCTCCCAGGATCACAGAACTAGACTTGATCCCAGTAGGCACTGCATGCAGCCTGGTTTTGTTCTACTGCGTTTTGATCTTTGCAAGCTAATGGAAATTAAGTGGGCTGTTTGCTTAGGAAAGTATATGAGAGATGGACTGAGGAAACCATGCTCATGAAGTTAGTGACTTAAACATTGAGACTATATAAAGTGTTTGAGTATGAACCTGGTGCCAGTAAAGACCTTCCCACACATTGTGCTAGATCCCCCATAACCTATCTCTAGGTCTCTCATAACCTACTTCTGCTATCTTCTGGCTTTTGTCCTGTTCAGAGCTAGTATGAAAGTAATTGACTGCAGCTGTAGCTGTCATTTGGCTCTGGCCCAGGACAATAACAGAACAGTACACCTCCTCTGGGCCAGACCATGTTTGCTCGAGTCCTCTCTTCCCTACTCCCATACTTTCAGCTTCATAGATTACCCATCCACTTGGCCAAAGATCAGGCTCATGTGTCCAAGCAGCTGACTTTGACTACTTTGACTACTGCTTAAACGGAAAATAGAAATGGTCATTGTGCATACCCCAGCTAAATAAGTAACCTTTGCTCTAGGCTGTCATGGATCCCAGCTGACAAATCCTCTGTCTATGTGAGCTCTCGTGATGGTAGGTTGTGTCAGTGTGATCCTGTGGCTGGTTGGTGTCCCAGTGAGAATGAAAGAGGGAAAAGCTTGTAACTGCTGGATCTAGCGTGCTTTTTCCAAACTCTTCCATGACTGGGTCCAGCGCCTGGAGGACAAAGACTTCAACAGATCCATGATGAATCATGAGGACCATCAGATACAGACATCCCCTCTGTTACCTCTGGCAAGTACTTCTTTATGCTTCATTATGGCAGTCACCCAAGTGATTACAGGGGTACACAAACATTTTTTCAACAGCACGCATCCTTTCTATATAGCACAAAATTCTCCAAAATACTGAAAGTATCAGGCACAAAAAAATGGCCTCCATGGAGAAGTTTATTATAAAATCATAGAGTAGTGTGGGTTGGAAGGGACATTTAAGGGTTATCTAGTCCAACTCCCCCTGCAATGAGCAGGGACATCTGCAACCAGATCAGGTTGCTCAGAGCCCCATCCAGCCTGGCCTTGAATGTCTCCACAGATGTGGCATCTAACAACTCTCTGGGCAACGTCTTCCAGTGTTCTGCCACCCTCATTGTAAAAAATCTCTTCCTCATCTCTAGCCTAAATCTCCCCTCTTTTTGTTTAAAACCATTACCCCTTGTCCTATTGCAACAGGCCCTACTAAAAAGTCTGTCCCCCAGGAAACACCCGGGTATACTTCCTGCCTATCTCAAGCTGAAGTGTAGCTGTATAATCACTGACACATTAGCTGAAATGAGAATAGTAAGTGATGATAACTGGACAAGAGGCATGTCAGTCCAATCTCTTTTCCCTTCTCCAAGTACTCTTTCTGAGCATGAACATTCATCATTCTTGCTGTTTATATCTGAGTGTATCTACATTTTAAATGTAATGTGGTCTACTATACAAGTTTTTTTTTGTGGAGAGAAACAGGTACAGGGCTGTGATTCACAATTTCCCAGAGTGAAATAAGTGCAGCAAAAAGTCAGAGCCTTCAGGTGTGACAGACACTGGCTCCTGGACTGGGAAAGCTTATTTTGAGAGGGGAAGGGTTTAGGTAGCATAAGGACAGTTCCCAGTCACTGACAGAAGAACAGGGACAGAATTACCAGCAACACTAGACTGTTTAATTGGCAAAATGCCTAGGAGCTGGCTGTATGCTTAGAAAATGATAAGAAAATAGATATAGGTCTCAAAGGCCTTCAAAAATGATTCAGAGTTTGTCCTCAGATGCTCCCTCTTTTCCTCAAGGAGGGGAGCAAACAGGAGAACCCAAATCTCAAACATCTGCATCTGCCTACATTGCAGTCGGGCAGTTACCAACCTCTTCACAGTACTCACAGAATGTCTTCCTGGCATCTACGCAGCCATCATTACACTCAGTCCATATTCACCCTTCTTCAGAACCTTCACCTTAGTCAAGGACAGTTGGTCCTTTTAGTCCTATACCAACAAATAAGAGTCAGGGCTTCTCCCATGGCCCTGAGCACAGAAAGATTGAATGGTTAAAATTTTGCCTCCTCTGCAGGAAAAAAAAAACAAAGGATGGCCTCCTTTGCAGTTCCTATGGGCCTGTCCCTGGCCAACAGTATTTTCCAAACCTGTGGGAAAAGTTCATCTGACCCAGGCCAAAACTGCACAAAGGAGCATACTCACAGTTAAACAGCAGGGTGACACGCTATAGAACTGAAAAGGCAAAACAAACTTAACGCACAGCCATAATGTAGCATACAGAATATTTGTACATGCTGGCAATAGGAGACCTGTAGAAGAGTCTCCCCCTAGAGCCCTAGAAGTTGTTTTAGATCTACTCATCTTCATTCTGTCTTGAGATAAACACAACGGGATAATGCAAACAAGTCACATAAGGCCTTGATCTGGCTCAAATCCTGTCCCCATCTCTGTGAAGATAACGACAGTGTTGTAAATAACATTCAATTATGTGACACTGTAATTCTGAGGCAGTGGGCCAACACAGAGACACAATGCATGGCAGGTCCACAGCTAGATTCATGGCTACAGATAGAAACCAAAGACAAAGGGAAATATAGGGTCCGGTGCCTTCATATAAAAGATGCAAGGCTGCTTCCCAGGAAAGTGGCTCTCCAGGCAAGTAGACAGACACAGAGAAAGAAGGGGCTGTGAGAAGGCTCACAGCCTATCTGTAGGAGGCTTGCTAGCTGTGGGAGATCTGGCATGGTCAGACAGTCCTGAATTAGCATAAAGTTAGCTGGCACAAAGTTAGCTCATCAACATTTTTTGAGTACTATAAACTTAGTTCATTGGCTTAACTGTAAGTTTATCATCATTCTACATCAAGTAGTGGGACTGTTTTTATTCCAGCAGTCTGGATTTAATCTGTAGCCAAACCGTAGACATAGCCAGTGAGAGCTGTAACTGAACAAGAAAATGGATAAATGCACTAATAGTAAAAAGTCAGGGAAAAAGAAGGCATTACAGCATGGGGGAGCAAACTGGCGAATGTAAGTGCTGAGCAGAGAAATGAAAAGTATCCAAGATACCAAGTGATTATAGAGGCATGATGTTATACACAGCATATACAGTTCCTATGAATATCAAGTGCAGAGCATGCTGTGACAAATGTTTTGCAAATGGCCCAGTGGAAACTGAAATATATAGCCTTCACAGCAGGAAAGACAAGTAAAAAACACAGTGAATGAGCTTGTGACATGCTTCTTAATGTTCACGTATCACACCAATAACTTCCTGCAGGCCAGAGAAACTTCAGTGTTGCTGATTTTACTGGAAGTCTCTACTGCCTTCCTTCAGTGTCACTTCTTTATTTCTAGGCTATGCAACTAAGCAGAGGACCCACTCCAATGCCATCTGAATCCCCTCGGGGATATTCTGGAGACTGAAGTGCATGAAAAGTCCCATCACTCTCCAGTTCATAAATGCATTTTTCTTTTAGGTAAGGAACATCTTATTGTTATTAGGTTGTCTTAGACCACACTTAAATCAAACCAGGTAAAGACAAGCAGAAATTATACAGAATCACACAGAATCACCAGTATTCATAACATCCCAGAAAGACAATTCGGTCTCTAGTGTTTATAATGATGTATGCAAAGAAATGAAAGAAAAGTCAATTTCACCTATTTGTACTATGTTTATGTCAGAAAGGTCCCTGCCTCATTCAGGTAACTCCTGGTTCTGAGAAGGTGGCAGTTCCAGCCCATGACACCTGTTGCACATCACTTGGAGAGGCACTTCCAAGGTGTTTCCTACAGAAACTTCCATCAGATCCCAAATTCAGGTCCACCCTGCAGGATTTGCCTTCGGATAAGCTCAGATTGCACCAACATTTTTGCTGTGTGGAGAATATTAACACTTAGAGAAAAACTCCCTTTAAATTCCTAGAGGGACTAAGACAAAGCTTTCTCCTTGATATCTGTTCTGTTCCTTTCTTAATTGTGAGATAGTTTGATTGTGCATGTCTGTTAAATAGAGAGCTCCTTCATATTCTTGGCCTATTGGACTACTGGTAGTCTAGAAAGTAAAGTGGTTCGTGCTTTCAGTAGGGAAGAACTCATCCATGTTTGGTGACTAATGTCTTACACTGTTTCTCCTATACCAGTTTCTGTGTTTTAGAAAGAATACATACCATAAACATCTAATTATCATTAATATATGTTGGCAGTTATTGACTTGAATGATACAGGAGGTCACAGTGATTACCATTGGTACTTAGGTCAGATGGACGAAATGAAAGAGGCAGTTACAAAGCACATCATAATACACTTTTTCAGTATGTGCTGGTTTGACTGAAAATGGGTTAATTTTCTTCAGGGAGTTAGAAACCTTTCTTTTTCATAGCCAGCATGTTCATTATTTGGACTTAGTTTGAGAACAAGAAGATAACAGCACAGCGCAGAGTTAAGGCTTTTAATTGCTCTGGTCTGAGATCCAAGGACATTTTGGGCACTTTGCCCACAGGTGTGAAGCATCAAGGAGGCGGGAATAGCTGGGGTAGACCTTGACTGACATCCAGACTGATCAATAAGAGTATTCCATCCCATTAGTGTCAAGCTTTATATTTAAGGAGAGTCAGGCTCTTCTGGTCTCCCTCTCTGGCTTCTTTGCCACCTTCTCCCTTGGAGACCTTTTTGGAGGAGTTCTGTTTGGGATTTTCTTTAGTTCAACCTTTTGCCATTTTGCAGTGGCTTCTGGGCCTTTCTGCCTTTCTCTTTTTCTCTCTCTGGGATCATCTGTTGGGATCAGGTGCTGCTTTCTGGGCCTGGATGCTCGGTGCAAATGGAGTTAATGAAGAATTACATTGGATATTTTTTTATTTTTATATTCTATTTTTTGTTGTTGTTTTTGTGGGGTTTTTGTTGTTGTTGTTTTGTTTTATTTTTTTGTTTTGTTTGTTTGTTTTGGTGTTTCTGTTTGTTTGTTTATACACACACATATATACATATATTTACTAACAGTGTATTAGTATTTTGTTACTTTATTAAACAGTGTTTATCTCAACCCAAGTTTCTCCCTTCCCTTTCAATTCTCTCCCCTATTTTGGGGGTAGGAAGGAGGGTGAACAGGTGGCTAACGTGGTTGTCTTGCTAGCTTGAGTTAAACCACAACGAATAACAAAAGAACAAATAGATATTTGTACTCTCCACAGTCCTTTTGTACTGACTGATTTTTCTTCACATCTTAGACAATTCCTCTACAAGTTGCCCTGTTGTCATAACAAGCTCAGATCATCTGAGTGTCACAGATGAGTGATTTAGGGTCCTGCTTGCCACAGAGCAGTGTCTAGATCACTTAAAGAAAAGTGTTACTTAACAGACTTTGATGACAAGGTTCACTCTATTACTTACTGCATGGAGGAAACATGCCAAGCAGAATCAGATAAGAATCATTTTAGAATGATTTATAAGGGACGGGAGGTGAAAAAGGGTAGAAGGAGGTATTCCTGTTGAGTCGTGAGGTTCAGACCATACCCCCTTGCTTTCTAAAGCTTCTCAGAGAGGAGTTTAGGTACAACTGGATCCAAACTTAGTCCCAGACTTGGTCAACGGCTCATGTCTAAGAGACATAAAGGGTAAGGGAAAACAGGTAAGGGATTATATGTTTTTATAGCCAAAGAATTATATGTGTGTACCTGATTCTTCATATCTCTTGTCTAGGATCTCAAAGTTTCATCATGCTGCAAGTCAACCTGCTTACCTCCCCTCTAGGGGTCTGGTTCCTAGGTCTGTCAGAGCAAACTTTCAGGCATCAGAGTTCATAGAAATAAATAATTCAATGGAAGAGTACAGCAGCAGGGTAAGCTCAAGCTAAGTACATTCAGGTAGGTGCTGAACAGATCATAGAGTTCAATGGGTAATTATAGCCTTATAGACTATTTATCTGCCCCTCTTGTAAGGATTCAGTCCAATAGCAACATTTGACACTGAGGTCTTCTTGCTTTCATTAGATTCTTTCTTTGTCTTCAGATGGGCCCTTTTCTTGTTTAGCTGCAGAGTTTTATGGTTCATAGCTGTTTCAGACTGGCCTTAAAGGTGTTATTTTGCTCAAGTGGATCCTGTTTTGCTCAATAAGGTACAAAACATGCCTTTTTTTGGAAGAGTTATTGACAGTTTGTAGCTGCTTTGTTTATTTTAAGTAGGTACAACTTGAGTAAAGATGAGCAGAACTTGACAACATACAGTTTAAGATTTCAGCAAATTTATCTACTAAGTGAAGTGAAACGGACAGTATACTAAAAATCCCGTGACCTTATAATTCTAAGTGATTAATTCTATTTAGAACATACTTGTCAAAGCTAAATTATTAAAGTGAAACTTAAACTGGGCACACCTGTCTAGTAGGGAAAGCTCAACGTAAACTCACCCCGGCTGTAATATTGATGGAATAAAGTGGTTGGCTCATAGTCAACTTGTCTACAGTGGAAAAGGTCTGTACGAGACTCCTTGTACCCACAACTTATCGGTGTTCACAATATTGTTCTGCTTGTTTGTGGGTTTCCTAAAAGGAGTCCTTGGCCTGGCTACAGCTCAGGCCTTTCCCTTCTTTGGAGCCTTTACCAAACCACTGCTGCTTTGGTCAAGGGGGACTGAGTGCATCCATCACACTGAGAAAAATCAACTTAGTAAATTTATTTGAAGAAAGTTCTTGATTTCAAAAGCTTTATAATATATAGTCTCAAACTTGGTCATATTTCAGGTGACACAGTTGTATGGTGAAGGTTACTGCCTTCCAAGTAATGAAACAATTCTGGTTTTATTTAGCATCTATTTTGGGCAACCATAGGGAGTCTGGAATTTACTTATCTCTTGATAGACCTTATCTGTTTAGAAAGGGCACTTGCTAGAAGAGTGATTCATGCAGTGGAAAAGTAGTTAAGAATACATATATGTATGACATAATTTGACATATTACAATTACGATACAGAGAACAATATGAAATTTGGTGATGACACAAAGTCAATTATCATGGAACAGCACATTGTACAGGAAGAATAACAAACACAAAGACTAAAGTAATGGAAATGGGGTAAAAATCTATCACACAATGTGTAAAGATGAACAGCAATTTAACAAAGGTTGAAGACTGAAAGTTTCACTCAGGTGACTGTTTCTGATTTAGCCTGAAAAAATCAGTTATGACTTTTCTTAAAAAATAAGTTGAGATATGGTCATTCAGAAGACTATGCAGTACTGATATCACTGATTCATCTATCTAATTGCTAGATGTTAACTAATTTAAATTTTTAGACTGTTTAAAGCAGTAGTTTTTTATGTGTGTTTCATGGTGGGTTTGTTTGTTTGTTTGTTTTCTAGGAGATAATGTTATCTTAAATAGCGCTATTTTGGATACTTTAATTGAGACGTATTAGATACTAGTGCTATAGTTGTAGCCATGATTTAAAGAGATAAGTAATGCAAAGTTTGGAGAGAGACATAATGTCTGCTGCCAGACCAACTGGCAGAGCTGGAAAAAGCAAGTAAATCTTTGGATAGACTGCTTTTCCTCAGACATAAGAAATGTTTGTGTGCCTGAATACCTGTGTATTTTCCATGCTATATAAGTTTTTTTAAAAGCAGATAGTTGAATGACTGAAAAACAAGCCAAAATTAAGGACTAAGCATAAGATACCAGATAGATTACTGAGTGTATGTAAAGAAAGAAGAAACAATATAATAATAAAAAAGTCTTGTAGAAATACGCACTTTGTTCATAATTTCTTTAATGGTGATTATATGTGCTAAATATAAACCTAAAAACCAGTATTTATCATGGTTTAGTTTCATGATGTTACATGTGAAAACACCCATGCTAAGCAGCATTGTTGTATAATGTGACTTATGCAAAATGTTTTTAATAATTATTTAAAGACGAAAGTGTTTCAGATTAGGAAAGGGGATCAAGAGTTATTAAGTTCATTAGAGAAATTTGATTCCAATTTCATTACATGAAAATAAAACAGTGAAAAGGGGAAACTAGGCACTGGAAAAATAATATTTACTCTTCCCTGTCATAGAAACAGCAATGAAAATCACCTGCTATTGCAGGCCTCCATGAGCTAATAGGTGAAACTTTTCACTATTATTTTCAGTTGTGATGTCAGCCCTCAAGAGTACACTGATATTTTCCTGATAAAATTCCCTCACAAATAGTACCAAATTTAATTGAGTTATTGGCATGTTTATTGACACAAGCATCAAATGACATTGTCTACATGAGTTGGTGAGTCCGAACATTCCCAACCTGTCTGTTTCCCTAAGTGTAAATCAGACACAATTTATCTTGTGTTTAAGCTTTACGGTGTCAGATAAAAGAGACTATAATATGCAGGTGGCGACTGCACAGTTGTAGCTTTTTAGTTTGTTTTGAATTCCTAGCTACAAAGTCCATTGAGATGGAGGCCAGCGATGGGCCCAAGCCCTTCAGGAGGACGATGCCAAGCATGGTGTGCTTGTCATGTTGTGGTGACTTGTAGATGACCAGTGCTAACACCTGTGAGAATGACAGCGCCTGCTTGTTGCCACCAAACCGTTTAAAATCTCAAGTAGATTTACTGGGAGGATGGGAGGGATAAAGTGAACACCACTCAGGACTGATGGAGAGACTAAGATGCTCTTTGTATGTCTGCTCCAGTCAACATTACAACTGCTTCCAGGCCAATAAACACATATAAAAATACCTTATGATAATATAACCATTTAAGGTTTGTGGCTTAAAACATGTAGATGGGCAGTGAAATTAAAACTGGGTACAATAACCTTGGGGTCTGCAATGCCTCCAGATAAAGCCAATGGTTTCTTAATCAACACTGAGGTGTGAGAAAAGTGGAAAACAAAACTCCAGCAATTTTCAGGGCTGAATAAATGCCACAACCCTTTCCTCTAAATTACTAAGTGCCATCATCTCTGATTTCTTTTTTCCTTGATGCCCATGGGGAAGATCTTGAGAAATGTTCCTTAGAAAGAAACTCAGGGGTAGGCTTTGCAGTATATCTGTATTGAGCTCTTACTGAGCTAGATAGATGAGCTGCAAATCCATCTATAATAATGTTTAAAACCAGTAATCTTTACCAATTAATAAGCACGATCTTGTAAGGATTCTTATTTGATCCTCAGCTTGCTTGGTGTTTGTTGATGCAAAAACCCCACCTATGACTGCACTCTTGAGGTTAAAAGTTATTACCTAAAGAATGTACTACCACAGAATAATTAAGATTTTATCATTATTTTGCATTATGACTTGCCCGTATTTAAATTTTAGGCATCCATTGTCCTCACTTGAGTTATATCACTGTAAACTGAGGTCATACAGGGGAAGGATGGGCTCTTTGTTTGCAGAATTCAGATGGTATTTCACTGCTAATATTATAATGGGTATATACACACATGTATGAACACTTACACATTCATAATTATAGTGTATACACAAAATAATGATTCATTGTATTTAATTTCCCTCTGTATTTGAACTTGCCTGAAATCATAAATTTGTCCTCAAGCACAGTAAAAATATCTATGTATCTCTTCAACAGGGAGCATTATATTTAAATATATATACACATATATATATATATATATATTTTTTTTTTTTTTCCCAGGACCATTGTTAGCTAGCGTGGTTTCCTAATGTTTTTCAAAACAATGGAAAGTTAGTTCATTCTAAAGCCTTCATTTTAGCTACTTTTCCACCAGGAAATTTCTTCTTTGTTCCTTTGACTTTCCTAAAAGAAATGAAGGCACAAAGCTATACATTATACCCAGATTTCTAAACAGTTTCAGTTTCTAAGCTTCAAATTACCATAGGGCTATTTGATCCATCTATATTTCAAACACTTATAATTAGAGAGATTTATATTTACATCTGGCACTATGTCAGTGCTGTAACTAGCCTCTTTTGGATCCCGTTGCCTAGACTCTATCACATCTGACAGTGCAGTGGTAATGTAGAGGACTGGAGAATGCTATTAGTGAACCGTACTCCAGAGACAGACAGTTAAAAATGGTACTTAGTATCAGAGTTAAGAAAATACTTGTGTTATGTTCTTAACAGATTTCCTGGGATTGTGTAGAAAGAAAGCTATACATCTGTTGCAGAAAGGAGGCATTAAATAATGTTTTCCATTAGGAGAGGTCTATTTTATGTATATAGTTCTCACATTGCGTGTCAGAACAGAATTCAAAACAGAGTTGAGATCTTTTTGCATTCTCATAAAGCAAAATATATAAGGTAATAATTTTGGTTTCCAATATGCCTGCATGGTTACCTGTGTTTACTGGATATCTAAACTCATAAAATTATACTTTTATTATTATAGCTGCAGTTGGGAATATCAGGAATCAGACCTCCCCAAATCTGGTGGTGCAGCTGTTTTTCCTGAACTGTGTTTGGGCAGGGGGGAAGAGGCTGTGGTCTCGGTATACCTGCTTTGCAGGCTCTGAGTCTGTCCCTTGCAGAAATAACAAGTGACTCCTCGTTCATTCCTCTCTAATGTAGGAAGATAGAAAATTATTACAGTGAGTTAGAGTTCCTATCTAGCATTCCCTATAGGAACAGCTATGCAGTGCTCACAAGACTCCAATCTCCTTCACATAGCTTGCAGAAGACAAAGAGTTATTCATGTGCACCTGAAGCACATGGAGCAGTTGGTTCACTCTGAAATTCAGGTGGAAGCAGCTGAGTACTGTTAATAACATGGAAAGAATTTAATGGTCTGGGGAAAAGCATATTGTTTTGTTCTTTCTTCTGAAGAAGACAGTCAGTTAAAACTGAAAGGTAATTATGAGTAAATGACTGAAGAAGAGTTGTGTGTTGTGTGGGTTTTGTTTTGTTTTGTTTTGTTTGTTTGCTTGGTTTTGTTTTGTTTTTTAAAATAGTTGACATTGTCCCAAATCTCTAGAAAAGCAATCCTGGAAGGTTGGCACTTTTTGTGATAGAAGACTGGGACCATGGAAAAAAAGTTAGATTTTTGGAATAATCTTAAGTCAAGCTAGAGTGTTTTTTTCTGTTTTCTTAAGGTTCTTTCAGAAGACTACAGGAAGATGGAAGTGGAAGTGGAAGTGGAAGTGACTCTATCAGTAAAAAACTGAACTGAAGTCTAGGAGAGCTGAAGAAGGAAACTTCAAAGACTGTCTGATATGAGACAATTGGAACAAGGTGCTATATTTTATACTCAAAGTTATTGTGTGATAGGATCAGTTAAAATTCTGATACTGATTGAACCAAATATTTATTAGCTTCCTTGCTTTTGAGTATTTACTGAACAATAACCAACACGGCAAAAAATAAGTTCTTCATCTTATACTAAAGATCCATCCAAATGAAGTGTCTAAACACTGTATAAATGCAGATGGTGAGTGGAGAAAACACTGCTTTGTTCTGGGGACAAAAGCAATATTGCAGGCAAAAAGGGTTTACTCCATTTCTAACAAATGCTTCATTCTGACACACTTGATCTTGATGGTTTTCGGCTGCTGCAGGCAGAGGAAGCTAGCTGTAAAATTGCATTACAAAAATTCTGAAGATGTTGCAGTCCACATAAGTTTTAATATGAATAAAAATGAAATTTTAAAGGGTAAGATGAATGGGCTGTCACTCTGAAAGCACAGGGAAAGCTAAATTAAAAGTTGGACATAGTTGTACAAGACAGCGTTGTGCCAAAAACTGTAATATTAGCACTGAAAGGAGAGCCACAGGCAGCAGAGGGTAAGGTGGTAAACTTCAGCCTTATGATAGTGAACTTATCCCCGCTAAGGGAGTTTGTGAACTAAATTCATGGGGAAACAACCTACTGGAAAGGATTCAGTTTGTAATTGGACCAGAGGAAAACAGTATCCATTATAGGATTGAAAAGAGGTCATGCAATGGTGTTGCTGAGCTGGTTCTCTCACTATGCTGTTGTGGGTCCATCTTAGGGCATCCTCAGAGGTTGGGGAAAGTTGTTGGACAGAAGCAAACAACTGTGCTTTTCACTTGTATGGGCAAGTTGTACTTTACTTGTGGTGGAGGCTAAATGAAGAGGTAGATAGGATTTGTGCATGTGGGCTTGTGTAGTGCAGGGGAATAGCAATTTCCCGAGCATCTGCCGCTCTGCATGTTTAAGACCTGATTCAAGATGGTTCATTCCTCCATGTAAACTGCGTCCTTAGAGTGGATAGGGAATGAGAACCTAAAATCATGCATATGAAGACAGCTAATGTACACTTTGATAATTATCACACTGTAATTTTTCTGTGTGTTTGTTTTCATATGATCTAACACAAGGAAATATGAGAAGAACAGATACTGTTAATGATTACCTTTCCTAGTTTACCAGCATTTGAATACTGAAAGCTGCCTCATACTAGTAAATCCACACAGGATTTTAAATTGCTTGTGGCACCACAAATGTGACGTCTTCTCTTTATTCATATTGATACAGTACTTCTGGTTCCTAAAACCTTATTCCTGCCTCGAACTGCTGCACAGACAAATTGCTCTATTCTGTGCTACAAACCTCCTGTGTCCTCCTACCTGGAATCCTAGAGCAGCACCTGATCAGAGAAGGACAAAAAAATGAAACTGTGCTTTTCTATGAACAAAATAAAAAATAAACTTATGTTTCTTTTATTTCAAACTTGTCATGACCTGTCTTTGTTTCAAGACCAAAAGCCTTTAAGCAAAGCAGAGCCACGTATTGGTGTGGAGAGAGAAACTGTGCATAGCTATTATCTCCTGCTGAAGTTGCTGCTATAGTTTATATCTACTATAAGCTAAGCTGCACAGTAACAACTAAGTTTGTTTCTGCAAATATATATGTTATCTACTCTAAATATTGCTACTTGGTTTATTAGAGAGTTTATTGTTTACTTCTAATAAGGAGTGTCTATAAGTGAGGAAAATGTCTCCTGACTCTTTACTTTCTTGAGGCCCTGGCAGAAAAAGGTGTAGGTTTGTCATTGTTGTTACAGTTGTAGAATTCCCAGAAGATCATAATAGTGTGTCATAAGAAAATGTTTTTAGTGAGATATTAGTCAGAGGTCTGGTGTATTTCTAAACGGTATGTCAGGCCTTGAAAGTTTTTGATTGATTTGTCTCCAGGTTTAGTAAAGTGAAAATCTCTGGTAAAGGGTTATCACACATACAACAGGACTCTGGAACTCAGAGGATAAATACTCATACTGAGCACTTATATTTAGACCCCAAAGAGTTTTTAAACACTGGATACTTAACTAATTTGCATTAGCTATCTTAGCTAACAATTATAGCCTCCCTTTAATTCCCAGAGTATTTGTGGGCAGACTGTGACTCTCTCAAACTTTTCATTCACTCAAAGCTCTTACAGAAGTGTCTCCTTAAGGAATACTTTCCGACTGTTACATTTCACACCTTAAAAATAATTCACACATCAACTTCTGCATTTAGTTTCGTGAAAAATAATCTAGAAAGCATTTAACACTTTTTGTGTTATTTAAAAATATAATGCATGTGCATAATAAGATAATCTCATTGGAAAATCTATTATACACTGTCCTGTTCAGTAAAAGAATACGATTTTAATTGAGTGGTACAATTTCAATTTTTAATGTAATTATTTAAACTAATTCTATAGGTATTTGAAATTATATACTAAGATCTCATTACTACTGGCCCTGTTAGTAGTAAAAAGCCAGAAAGATCTTATTTGACTATATATACACCATATCTTTAACAACTTAAATACATTAAAAAGAATAAAACAAAGAAAATACTTCTGCCCTCAAGATATTAAATATTAGTTCTGGAATTATAACATCAGGAATGTCCTTCTTTTATTAAAAGCTTCAATAAAGTAAGAAAGCATGAAAAAGCTGGACTGATAGCTTCTAATGGAACCGCAAGAAGGGAAAACTATTTGCTGGTGGTTCGGAAATGAAGGAATTGCACTCTCAAAATAGGTTCATTTAGGACGTACTATCTGCTTGTTAGCAGACAACTTGTGGGTGGGGGTCACAAGGGGTCCGTAATATCATTCGGGATTTGATCTTCACTGAAGGCTACCATTTAAATGCACACGGAAACCCTCTCCTGCCTCCCGAGTGAAGTGTTCAATAAGGAGCTACACATTGCAGGAATAATGAGCAGTGACCCATGTTTTCTTGGATATGCAAAGCCAGATCACTTATGTCTATACCTACATTATATATAGAGATATCTAGCTATATATGTAAAATATTATTGTATATGTTCTCCTATTTTATTTATATCTGTTTGCATATGGAGCTCTCAGTACAGGACAGACGTGGACCTGTTGGAGAGGATCCAGAGGAGGCCACAAAAATGATCAGAGGGCTGGAACAGCTCTGCTGTGCAGACAGGCTGAGAGAGCTGGGGTTGTTCAGCCTGGAGAAAAGAAGGCTCCTGGAAGACCTTATTGCAGCCTTTCAGTACTTAAAAGGAGCCTATAAGAAAGACGGGGACAGACATTTTAGCAGGGCCTGTTATGACAGGGAAAGGGGTAATGGTTTTAAACTAAAGGAGGGGAGATTCAGGCTAGACATGAGAAGGAAACTTTTTACAATGAGGTAAAATAGTGGAGCAGGTTGCCCAGAGAGGTGGCCGATGGCCCCATTCCTGGAAACCTTCAAGGCCAGGCTGGACAGGGCTCTGAGCAACCTGATCTGGTTGCAGATGTCCCTGCTCATTGCAGGGGGTTGGACCAGATGAGCTTTGAAGTCCCTTCCAACCCAAAATATTCTATGATTTTATATGTATGTGTGTATTTATATATATAGTTGAAAACCACACACAAACATATGTATATGGATGTATGTATAGCCAGACCATGTTAACAGTAACTTCCCAGGCCAAATCATTTTGAAAGCCTGTAATTAGAGAAGACAATTTTGATGTTGGTCTTTGGACGCTTTAAAAAATACAAATGGTACTTCCATTTCTTTCAAATAAATAAATTTCTCTGTTGGTCCAGATGTTCACTTCTACCTTCCTAACAGAGAAACCAGAAAACAAAGCAACTACAGCTGCATGCAAATTATCAAAGCTCTTTCCCAAGTAATTAAGTCATTCATTATACAAAATGCTCTTGGTTGAAAAACAAGGGTGGCATTTAAACTGAAATTATCACTGAGCTTCCTTTTGGTGAAGTAGTTTCTCAGGACTACTCTACAAATTGCGTTATTTCAAAGAACTCTTTTTGTCTGTGGTCTTCTGCCAGAATGCTGCATGTAAATGTTCTAACTGTTAGAAAAGCATGTAAAAACTGGAATTTTACAATTTAAATCATCAAACACTTCTTTCCTTTTGTTAGAATTAATTTTATAGAGAGGTTAAACAGTCATAATTTTGTTTAAATGCAATTAGTAAATTTATATATTAGTGCTTTGCAAGTCTTACAGTTAATGAGGAGGAGATACACTTTTAAAACCTCTCCATAATTTCTCTTGTTGAGACAACTATGTTCTGCACACACTGAAAGCCAGGTGTATCCATTCTTGCATTGTCATGTATAACAGAGCTATTTGACACAACATAAACATGCTAATATTGAGGATTCGAGAATCCATAGAAAAAATTATGAGTAATTGAAAAAATTGTTTTATAAATAATTCCTTGTCTGGTTTTCACTTTTTTTTTTTTTTTTGTATTTCAAATTTCTGATTTTTAATATCTTTCTTTATTTCTTGAACTTCTAAACCAGATTTGCCCATCTTCCTCAGCATGATGAGCTGTGCTGTTTCAGCCCACTAGAAGTAAACACACTGGGGAAATCTACATTATAATTATCTCCTTTTTCTGCTTTTCAGACTGTATAGGGTGACTCAATCTCCAAAGTAGAGTAAATGCACAGAATTAAATGTTGGAAGGGCTGTAGCCTAGAGTGTATCCTCTCTGTAGTCCTTCACACTCCTTCCATGTTTGTTCCAATTGTTGCACAATTTTTAAAGTTTCTCACCTCATTAAAATGTCTGTTCCCATTATGGTACAGTGGTGTTCTCTTGGTATATCTTGAGATATTTCAAAACATTGTCTTTCTAATGTGTGTGCCCTCGAAACGTTAATACAACTCTGATCCCAAACCTCAAACACAAAGCTATTAATAAGTGGTATTAAAGAGACAAGAATGGATTTAAGCTCCCTTAGTGCTGTCTCTCCTTTCCACTAGCAAATTGCTGGCTGTTTGCTCTTCTAAATTAATACTAGAACTTTGAAATTGTTTAGATCTGACTTTGTAGCTAATATTGCAGTCCTTTTGGTCCTCTTTCTTACTGGGAAAGTACTGAGAGGGCAAATGAGTGGGGAGAAAGTGATTAGAGAACTTCTAAAATGTTTTCAGAAGTAAAGTGAAGTGAATGAGAAAGCATTTACAACTGCTCTTTAACAATATTGCGTGTAATTGAAATTGAGAATGTATAGAACACAGCGATAAATGACAGAAAATATACAAAAATAAAGCCTTTTTTTTTTACAGAAACTAATACTTTCTGGTATTGAGGGACAGGCTGGAACACTTAATCTTTGAAAAAATTATGGTTAAAAGTCTTTTCAGTAATGTCATTTCTTCAGCAGAGGAAATGATAAGTAGACGCTGCATGGGCTGTAAGTCCTGGTCCTCCACGCTAATAAGAAACTGATATTTTGGTAGTTGGAGTGTTTTCCATAATGGACATATTGGCATAGATTGGTTCATATTCATACCCTACAGTCAAGCACTTGCTTAATAGTTCTGCTTGTGTTTGTAAAGTTTTTGGTGGTGCAGATTCACACTGGCACTAGCACCATTGCTTATTCGGGCATTTTAGCTAGTTTCAAAATTACCAGGTCAGAAATATCTGAGTGTAGTTAATATCTTTTTTTTTTTTTTCTCAGTGACTATTTTTGTTGCATTTTTCACCTGATATGAAATATAACCACTCAAAGGATTTTGCATATTTATGCAAACTGCAAGGATAAAGAAGTCACGGCAGAATCCTGTACAAATATACATGAATATTGCCCTTCTAAAATCATCACAATGTCAAGAATTGTCACCAACATTTCTGTCGTCATTCAACCACTTTAAAATATTCAGAAAGAACGGGATCATTTAGACCATTAGTTCTTGTTTTCAAACACCCTGTATCTCTCTCCTTATGACCTGTGTAGGCGCGTGGCAATACAGAGCTAGAGCATGTGTGTGTTTGCTTGTCACACACACAGTTACATGGGCTCTGAGTTCTGAGCTCATCAAAAGGCTAATGCCACTACATATAGTTTAATCTTACGTATAGGTCAGCGTTATGTGTAAAGGGGAGAATGACATTTCTCCAAGGACAGATAATATTATGTATAACAGAGTTCTTGCACTTTTCAGTGATTGATAGTATCAATTGTTTACAGCTGACTGAATCAAGAAGTTGACTTGGTCTGATAAAGGACTGAGGCTTGGGCCCAAGCCCAGATCCTTTTACCAAAGCTGCAGCAGAGTGTGTTCTAACACTGTATCACCAGGGAGTTGCTGGAAAAGTAATGTAAGTATTTTTAGGTAAAAACCCTGTTCTGTGGCAAAATTTTTGTTAACATTAATGATTTCAAGATTTCCCTCCTACTGTGAGGCTGATATATAATTTGTACAGGACATTTTAAAAATACAAGCCCCTGCTAAAGCCAGAAATATGACATTGCATGGACTGAGTGAAAGGCTTGAATTTTTTTACATTTATGAAGATTGTGTCTGTTATGACAGCCTCCAATGATGAAATCACATCCTAATAAAATTATCGTGTTGATCTTTTAGACAACTTTCTGCTTTGAACGTTGTGGAGAGAACAGTAGCTGAGATACTATTAATAATGAAGCATGCAGTACCATGAAAATAATTCATCTCAAAGTTAGAAGCTTTTCTGTTATAGAATTTCATAATTAAACGCTCCGTCAATGGTATTTCTTAGTTGGCAATTACATATAGATTGGCAAAAATGTCAGTGAGCTGGAAGCCAACATGTAAGTTCCAGGGGTAACCTGAATATAAATCTCTATTTATTTTTAAACATTGCTTAGACAATGACAGAAAATGAGAAAGAAGATGCAGAAAAATAAGAGGACTCCTTTCTTATGTCCTCTGCAGGACAGAAAAAGGGCATAATTTTATCTACCAGTGATCCTTGCCGATATTCAGAAATTGGCCTCATGGAACCCCAAATATACTTACTGCATTCATTTGCAGGAGGAGTAACCATAGAGTAGCACCTCTGCCTCTTTGCCCCGTGAACATGCTGCTCTGGGCTCATGTCCTCTCTTTCTTTGTCGTAGCCGAACACCAAAAGCAGCTGCATTTACAGAAAAAGTGGTTACCCTGGCTACAAGAACAGTGGATTATGCGCAGCATCTCCAAACACTGTCACTAAAACTTTACTTTTAGTCGATTACTGTTGTTTCAAAACGGTGTGTGTGTGTGTGGGGGGGGTGTTTGTTATTTGTGTATGATCACACTCTGCAAAGACAGGAATAGATTGTTTTTTTCCCCGCCGTATTTCCCCGATTCTCGCCCCGCAGCGGCGGCGGGCGCGGCGCGGTGCTGCGGGCGGACCAGCAGGGGGCGGTGAGGCCCCGCGCGCCCGCACGCGGCGCGGCTCGTGCCCGGCGCGGGGGGTTCGGGAGGGACCGGCGGGGGGAGGCAGGAGAGTTTAACAGCGAGAGATAAAGACAAAACTGTCCCCAGAGCTGCCTCAGCAGCGCAGCGGCAGCAGAAACTGCCCGTCCAGTGGGAAAGAACTGTTTCGTCACTGTCCATCTCATATCTCCAAAGTAAACAAATAAAAATCGACAACATTTTTGGATGAAAATATAACAAGAGATTTTCCTGCATTTAAAACATAGCTATTTCAAATATATAGCAAAATAAAATGGTAATCCTAATGACAGCATTTTTAAGACCAAGCTTACTTCTGATCTTTGTTGTACTGCAGTGATTGGGACTTCCCTTGTTTCAAAACATAAGCAAAAGGCCAGTATTGATAAGTGCACGAGAACTGAAACTCTCCCAACTAATGTGTGTTTTGTTTTGTTTGTTTGTTTGTTTTAAGTATTCCCTCCTATAAGTGTGAATATTCTAGAGGGGGTTTAATTTTGAGTTATTTCTTCAAGAGACGGGTATCAAGACAGATATTGTGACAAGCAATGGTAGGACAAGGGGTAATGGGTTCAAACTGGAACACAAGAGGTTCCACTTAAATTTGAGAAGAAACTTCTTCTCAGTGAGGGTAACAGACACTGGAACAGGCTGCCCAGGGAGGTTGTGGAGTCTCCTTTTCTGGAGACATTAAAAATCTGCCTGGACACATTCCTGTGTAACCTCATCTGGGTGTTCCTGCTCTGGCAGGGGGATTGGACTAGGTGATCTTTAAAGGTCCCTTCCAATCCCTGACATTCTGTGATTCTGTGATCAATGTGCCTCCATTTGCATCTGCTAAATCTTACATGAACACGAGAGATATTGTATGAGTAACTTGTTCAGTTTTGTGTCTCCTTAAATGCAGATTACCTACCTTTATATTTTTTTGCAAAATAACCAATGATTTAACTAGTAGCAAGATCTGTATAGTAGGCAAAAACATAGCTATAGGTGATTCTTGTCCTTTTGTATCTGCCACAGTAAAATGTCTTTTATTAAATCAGACCAGTGCCTAAATGTAGAGAAGTAGGATGAAGCTGAAGTACTAAACAATGGGCTGTAGTAATCTGTTATTGGTTTTCTCTTTTTGTATAGACCGAGACAATGATTTTCCCATCATAATCAATTTATCTCAAATCTTCTGTGTTTATTGCTTAGACAAACATTCAAGTAGACCCGTATACTACAGAGAGTGCATATGCTTTGGTTCTTGGCCCATCTACCCATGAGCCTCATTTTCTCACTGTAGTTCCCCTCTTCCCATTTTGAAAAAGAAGGGTGGGAGTGATTTAACATTAATTAGACTTACTTTACTCTGAGATTCACCTGCATGCAAGTGTGCTGACAGCACACAGGCAGTGCACTTCCAGTTACCCTCTTCTCCCCTTACAAATCCTTCACCAGTGGGAGAATTAGAGGTGGATCACACTCCAACTTCCCAGTATCTTCTGGATCTGCCCTTTCACCTCTTTAACACTGTTTTATTTCAGCTCATCTGAGGGACTATTTTTAAAGTGATAGAACTAATTTGAGCTGCAGATTACATATGAGCATTCCTGTGCAATCTACTCTAGGTGAATCTGCTTTAGCAGGTGGACTGGACTAGATAATCTCCAGAAGCCCCTTCCAACCCCAGCCATTCTGTGATTAGTTGATTACAATGCTAACTTATTAACCTTTTGCAAAACTATAGTCTGGTTATACTTCATCTCATTTGTTTCCTTCTGCTTTCTTGTGGGGTGCTCATCATGATGCCATCCGAGTGTTGTCTAGACTGGGGAATCATAAAACTCTTAACTCCTGTCTTAGGCAAGTACAAGCAGCGTTTATACAGAGCATTAGGCACACAGCTAGATTTAAAAACATAACAAAAAGAGCCCATGCATGCATTTACCTTGCTTAAATACTTGGCAAAGAAATGTGCCTTCCATCTGGAATTATAGGCTTGTGAGGGTACTTTATATCCGAAGTCCTTGACTGAACTAAAAACCAAGAAAACAACCCACACCTTTCACTGAAAAGATGGCCTCTGTTCTTTTGAGCTCCCTTCCACTGGAAGATGTTTATCAGCCATGAGACTTAGAAGATCAGTTAAATTTCCCGGGTAAAGTTCATGCAACAAACTAGTCAATTGGACCAAGGCCTTGAACTTGCCATGAAATTTTATCAGTGTGCAGAGGAAGATCAGCTTGCTTGCAGCATGCAGTGTTGCTGAGGCATTCTGTGACATTTCATACAGACTGAACTTCAAACTTTCTGCCCAAGTAACAAACTGGTTTGGATGAAAAGTGACTAAGAGCAAATCACTAGCTGTCTGGATGCCATATGGTTGTCTTTCTGTAAACTATGTGAGTTACAGTCTGAATGGAGTCTTTTACACATCAACAAAGGAGAAGGCACTGTGCAGCTGAACTCTTCAAAGAATCACAGAATCACATAATGTTAGGGATTGGAAAGGACCTCGGAAGATCATCTAGTCCAATCATCCCCATCACTACTGATCTGTCTTCCTGCTGGGTTCAACTATTCATTGTTTTGTCTAATCTCTGATGCCATAATGATGCTGCTTGATGTCTTTTCATATTGCCAGCTGAACAGATCAATCAGGTAGTAACTGAAAACAGATTATAAAAAGCATTAGAGGGAGAAGTGGAAGAGTCTATAAGTGAAGAGATCTAGCAGTGGGAATGTGTCCTACCTTTTCTGATGGGATGCATTCTCCTCGAAGACAACTCTCATTAGATTAGCTGCTTGTTCAGCAGTTAGGAACTTCTGCTGCTTCTCGAGTGAGACATCAGTACTGAATGATCACCAGTGTCTTGTGCTATAGAGAAGTCCAGAAGGCTAAGAAGGGATGATTACACTATTTCCAATGACTGATGATACTAATGGCAACTCTGCTTACTGGTATAGTCTTACCAACCAACCTCAAGTCTTACCAGCCGGCTTCTGCCTTGATACTGACAGTATTTGTTCAGTGACTTAGTTTCCCCTTACCTAGAATCTCTAATGGTCTATTTGGGATAAGAGGTATGATGCCAAGTATTGAAGAATAATGTAGCCAGGGTTGATCTTGACCATGTCAATCAAGCAATAGTGTACTTGGAGGAGGGAAGAGAGTGGAAATGTCCTATCTGAATGGTTTAATGCCTATTTTGGTAGTACCATGATAGCCACCATTTGTCACTCTTCATGGACCAGCAAGAACTTGGGTAATTGAACAGGTCAAGGCATTGTTAGGATGTTGAGCACTTGAGTGAGTGCGCTGATATTGGGGAGTACTGATGGACAGATGACAGCGTTCAGTCCATGGTTTCCATTAAGGCTCTGTGTAAGCAGTATGGATTGCCTAGCTTTCTGCAAGAGTGTGCCACACTTCAAAAAGAGCAATGACACCATCTTTCCCTACTCTTCTGATGCTACTATATATTTTTTTTTTTTCTTATTCCACTCTCTTCCAACGCAAAACAGTTTTAAATTCCCCAAATAAATTCTCTGGTAGATTGAGCATACAAAAAGTCTTGAGAGTAGAGACTTCTCAAATTAAAGATTTGGTTTCCATCAGTGCCTCTCAAACTCAGTACCCTGTCACCATGACACAGTCCAGGTGAGAACATGTTACCGTGCTTCTTCAGGTTTTAGATTCCGCCTGTCTTCTGAGGTCCTGTACTTTGAATAGTGACATGCTTCAGAGGACCTAATTCTGTTGGAGTCAAGGGTGAGTGATATGCTAAAAAGATACATTGGGAAAGGCTGAGGAAAAGAAATTTAAACACAGAATATGTAGTGGAAGCAGAGAGAATAAGATAACAATTTAATGGAACATAGTAACTATGCTGATGTCCTGTTTCCTTCACGTTTTACTAATATAGTGATTATCTTGTTTTAGAGCATTTAATATCACTTCTACTCTGTTGCATTTGCTCATGTTCCTATTCAAGTCTTCAAGGCTTTTCCTTTGCTTTTGAATAAAAAATCTCACCTGTTACAGGTAGTGTGCAAACAGCATGACACAAAGCAGTTTTCAAAACAAATATTGTTGATAGTGTCTGCTACAGAAATTTTGGTTCACCCTCTTGTTTTGATCTAATACTGGTGAAACTGTGGAACGGTGATATGATGTTTTTCTCCTGTGGACAGCACAGAGTGGAACAAGCAGTGCCTGATACCTCCCAATGCTCATAGCTCACATATTGATGGGCTCTGATAAAACATAAATAGTATGTACAATTTATTTCAAAAAGCCAGAACAACAATATGGTGGCAACTATGGCAACTAATGATGTTACAACTTCCCCAGAATTTCTCAGTCCCAGCTGACCTTTCTGCCTCATTATACCATGCTGGACAAAGGCTACCACTCTCCCTGCTTCCTACGATAGGGAGTGCCTTCAGGTGCACAGCCTTGCTCTGCATTCCAAACTACCTTAATGTGTATTTTGGGAACTGTGAGTTTATACTTCCTTGTTGCCTATGGCAGTATTTAGAGTAATGATTCTATATTTATCAAAACATTTACTTAAAAATAATGAATTAAGAATAGAGAACTTGCAGAAGCAGACTGACCAAGGGTGGAGAAAGCAGACCCACATCAGATGTCACTGCACTCTGCAGTTTATCCTTTAAGGGTCATCTATGGAAGTCTAACCACTGTGTTTGGACTAGATGATCTCCGGAGGTCCGTTCCAACCCTAACCATTCTGTATTTGGTCTTGTCATGTTACTGCTGGGTTTTCATAGTTCCCAATCCTGACATGAATATAAAGTTGAAAGGAATTTTGTCACTGTACAACCCCCCAATATTTCCAGCCACATAATGTGACCCACCAACTTATATATTGTCACGTGGAATGAGTAATGAAAGGAACCTGGGTTCCGGGCACTTGGAACAGGGATGTGTGTGCAGCTAGGGGACATGAGTACAGAATGTTTCTTTTATACACATCATAATCTAAGGAAAGATTATATCATGCAACGAAACTCCCTGGAGCTTGGTTTGCTTGGATCTGGATTACGTCTTCAAAGCTATACTGAGGATTTTTATAAAGTTGTGCTCATTTTGCCACTTGTTTTAAAATAATGCTTTTCTTTATAAAAAATATTATTAGCCAGATGGTACTTTTTATGAATTACAATAACAGTGTTTTATAAATGAATAAAAATCATTGACTGAATAAATGACATTATAAAAACAAGTGAATTTTATTCTTCTTATACAAGAGATATAAAGTACTTCACTAACAGTAATACTCTGATACAGACCTACCTAGTCTCCTGCTGTCTCTGTTTTTTCTTTGTCTCCTGTTCTTCTATTCCAGCACTTACAGCTCAAGGGAACTCAGTGCCACAAGATCAGCTCTTGCTCTGGGACCTACCTGGGCAAGCATGGCTGACAGCTGTTCAGTGGACATCTGCTGAGCACAGTCCCCAAGAAGGAGAGGGACTCTGGTCCTTTTAGAGGGAAGAATGTGCATTTTCACAAGTCATATTCCTTCTAATCTTCTTCATTATACCAAGATTACCCTCACCTGATCAAAAGGATAGGGTTTAATTATTGCATACGAAAGGTGTGGAGAGAGTTGCAGTTAGAAAATACTTTATCTGCACATTCTGAATTAGAGCATCACATCAAGGATACTAAAAACAGGGTAGTGGGTTTGCCTTTTTTTTTTTTTTTTTTTTTTTTTCCTAAGGATTATACAAAACCTCAATGGCAGAGCACAGGATAAAACTCTAAGCCACCAAAAGTCATCCCTTCCCAGCCCAACACTTTGCCTAAGAGCCAAGGTTAATATTTATCTCTGCCCCATGGCAGTAATTCTGAAGGTGTTGATCTTGGGGATTGATTGCTGCTTTAAACAGGCAGTTAACAGTTTAAACAACATTTTTATTGGCATGCAGTAGTTAAATGCCTACTAGTGTGCTGATGAGTTTATGATGAGCAAAGTGAATTAAGAGCCCATCTGAGTTACACACTATTAGAGGCACTGGGTCATTTGAGTATCCTGGGTTAATATTTATGAGATGTACAGTAATTGGTCTACACAGAGAAGAAAATGTGCATTTTTAAATAATGTACTTCAGACCATTTTCTGTTCTATTTACATTTGGAAATGAAGGTCTCAGGCTACTGGTGCTCCAGCGACCTGGTGGCTGAGCACGCATGTTCCCAAGGACACAGTCTAGCTTCTGGTGCTCATATTTCAGCACTGATGTTCCATAGGGTATGTCACTATGCTTGGAAGAAGTGTTGCCAAGGTGTCACAGGTCCTACGCTGCACCGTGTTCACAGAATTGGCTGAAAAATTGGCTGCACAACTCATTACACTTATAAACTTCTTGTATGGATTCAATAGAGTTGATACAGTATTTGTACAATCACTGACATTAGAGGAAACCAAAGATATTTCTAATCCATTTTTAAGGTTTGTTGATCAGGCATTTTGAGATCTTTAGTGTGATTAGAAGCCTGAGACCTATGTTCTGGCTGCCTGCTACAGGTGCTGATCTCACACAGTGTGGTTACGCCTGCTCTCCGCAGTGAACCACAACCTGGCAGAGTCCACAACTCCTGTGGAAAGAGTCTTACACGCCTCTTTGGACACCTGTGCCAGAGCAGGTTGTACACATGTGATGGAGGGAGTTTCTGAAGGGAAGGTGATGTGCCTTCACTGAGATCACAGTGTGACCGGGCGATGTCTGAGCTACAGGGCTAGTTGTTGCTATGTACCACACCGCCTGAGCCTCAGGCATACCCTCTTCCCCAGGACACGGATTCCAATCTCTATTTTCCAACTCTGTTGGAAAATACAGTCTCTGACTACTATTAATGACTTAGTTCTAGCACGCCAATTAACCAGAGCCAACTTGTGACAAATGTTTCTCCCGTATAAAATTATGATAGCTTACTAAGTATAGGATGAGTGCATCCAATACTTCATCCCAGAAGTGTGAGATGTGGATGTAACGAGGCTATTCAGCGCAGCACAGCTGACGTGTCTTGCTGCTGTGATGCCACAGGATGCTGCTCACAAACCATAGCTAGCCTCTTGCCTCACTGCTATTTCTTTGTGTTGTCTGAGTTTTTCCTAATTAAAAGTGACACGTACATTTGGAAAGAAGCTGATTGGCCTCCTAAAAGAATGTTGACCAGTTGATTGAGGTTTCTAGTCAGTTAAATGCAAATTCTGATGTTACAGGGAAGCTCCTAGAATGGAGTAGAGAAAGCCAAGCCTCTACCTCATGCCCGTATATGGAATGTGAAACCAGAAGCTGTTTGCAAAAATAAATAATAGGTGTGGGAAGAAAAATCCACTATGAAAACATAAGAGATATTTTATTTATAAACAACTTTCTTAAATAAGAAATAGTTGCAATTCTTAATTCCAGACTGTCTCTCTGTGCCTCTCCCTTTCAATTGCTACACTGGTGTTTATTTACTTCTCATCCATCAAATCCCTAGCTGCTGATTACTGCCTTTTTCTCTGCTATATCTGTCACCCAGAACCTAACTCTTTACTGCCAGGAATGAATTAATAAATAGACTCAGTATAGGGAAGATATCACAGTCCTAGGGACTGGAAGGTTTTAGGTAGACTGAAGTCCAATATGCTAGTCTTGGTATTGAAGTATTTGATTAGTATTTGACTTCCTGAAAATACATGTAGTTATACAGATGCATAATCTATATAGTACTGCTGGAGAAAGTGCATGAAATGCTGATGCAGCATATTTAAAACTCAAAAAACACCCTTTCAGAGAAAACAAGCTTTTAAGGATTTTTTTTTGTAAAACTGGGCTTCATCAAATCATATGTTCACAGAGCCATGGTGAGCTTGTGTTTCCTGCAGTGAAATGAAATGTCATTTGATGTTGTTCTACCCTGGGTTCCAGAAGAACGTGCCAGTTGGGTTTTTTTGCTGTTGTTGTTTTTCTTGCTTGTTTGTGTTATTTTTTTTGCTTTGTTCCATTGGTTGCATTTTATTGAATTATTTCCATTCACCTGGGGATTCTCTAGCTTCCAAGCTAGGTTGCCTATACTGTAACTTGTGGTTATTGGTCAATGTCAAAAATAGCTATATCATTCATGTTCTTCTCTCTGCTTGCTTTCTTGTTATTTACTGTCTCCGGAACAAGTACCAGGAAAGTTATCCTGCATGCTGAAAGACAGGGCTGTCTCTGCTGCAGAATATCAGTGCTGTTGGCTGCTCCTACTCCTGCTAGACTCAATCTATGGCCAAAAAGTTAAGCTAGGTTGGATGAACATTGAGAGTACTCACGGAATTGAGTGAACTCATTCATGAAAAATATAGCAAGCATGAGAATTCAAAATGCTGCAATACTGAGATTGCTCAGTCTTGAGACTCTCATTCATTCTCGTTTGGAATGAAATACATTTCAGAAACATCATTTCCTTTACATGCTCCTTTTAACCAGACACCTGAAACAATTAAGCTGTGACTTTGGAGGTGAACTCAAACAAGAACAGCAATTGAAGCCCTTAATCCCATGTTTTCCCAGTTTAAAGCTACATCAAAAGTTAGGTATTCTGCCCACATAATGAACTACTAGCTTGCACAGTTGAAGGATGCGTTTAATTATATTTTGATTAAAAGCAGAAAATGTGTCATGATTGTTCTGAGAAAGATATAATGTCAAATTTTTTATAGAAACGTGTAAAAAGGAGATTCAGTGCATTCTCTGTAGCTTTTTGCCTTTTTTGTCTGTTGGTGTATAGATTACAACTTTTCCGGGCCCTTTTTTCCAGTCCCTTTGATTTGCAGGTATTTTTCAAAAGGTATATAGAAGTTGATTGGAGCACCATAGAAGCTCAGGAGGAAAAGTTGATGTTCTTAGCTTCTATCACAGCATTATATTCAATAAAGTTTATTTCCTATGGATTATTTTAGCTAAGCCTATACTATGGAAAAATTGAGTTTGTTAGGAAAATCAGTCGTAATTAGAATGAAGTCTCTACCTTTAAGAAAGTAGGACAGTGCTACCTTGTAAACGCTATATTCTTGTTACGTATACTTTAGCCAGATACTTGAGTTCTTGAAGGACATAAATACTGAGAACTTATTTAGATAGGTGTCCTTTTCTATGTGAAGAAAATGGAGAATGTTTTACAATCTAACTTTTAATTGGATCAGAGAGCAGCCAAGATTGTCTTTCACAGTTGGTTGTTTAGGGTGTCATTCAGGTTGATGGGGAATCTGGCTAATGTGTCTGAACCAGCAGAAGAAATTGGAATACTCGTTCATGTCTTGCTATGAATACATATGCTCGAAAAGACAAAAGTCTGATTCCCGACTTTCTCCAAATCAGGCAGTAGAAGGATTTAAACCTGGGACTCACCTCCAAATGTTCTGACCATCCTTGGTGGTGGCATAATTTCCTTCTCTGTTGCACCTGAGTTGAAAAGGTCTGAGCTGTGAAGAGACCTGTAAAGAAAAGACTTTCTGATGAGGACAGAAAGATCAAGCTCACTGGAGCATGGTGCTCAGGAATGATGGCTAGGTATCATATTTCTTCTACAGATAACATGAGGGATTTTGTCGGCTTTTGTGTCTCTGTTATGTATCCAGTGGTCCTCATGAACAAGGTGATAAAGCACCTGATCCAGGATTTTGTTTTCTGTTAGGTATGAAGGCTGTAGCCTTGCAGCACTTAACCCTCGAGACTCCAAAGGAGATCACTTATGTTGCTAATCCATAGATCTGAAGAAATTTTGATTTTTCATTGCTAGATATTTGACTTTTACCAGTATTCAGAATAATGTTTTTTATTTACATTTGACTGGGGGACTGGATTATTTTCTTTCCCAGGCAGATCATACTATTAATATCATGGCATCAACTTTTGTGACTTCAAGAATAGATGCATATATTGCACAGTACTTGGAGCTTCATGTTAAATTAATTTAGAAACTGAAGGTAACGCACCAGTGCATTGTTGTTTCTCTCCTGTAGTTTTCCCTGGTGAGGAATAAGACCTGGGGATAGTCCATAGAATGAGTAAACCGTTCAACCGAGCGACATTGCTGATAAATCATTTCCACAAAATTTCACTTCCAATATAATTTGCAACAGAAGGCACATTCGTGTGATAGGGCAAAAAGTCTTGTATCCTTATGAAATATCTTTCTTTTAATAGCAGGCAATTGTTCGGTTTTGTCTAGCATTTACAGTGGAAGATCACTCTTGTTGGTCCTCTCATCAGCCATTTTAGAGTAGGGCATCTATTTTTTATTATTTTTGAACATAATTGTCATGCTCATTGTGTTCAGTTACTGTGCATCACTCCTGTTTGATAAGGTTGGAAGCTAGTCTTCAAAAATGCCTCAAGTATCCTGAAAGTGGGAAAGATAAGGACAAAACTTACCCTAGACAGATAGAAAGAAGATGTTGGGGGCACTTCCCCTGTCCCCAGGGAAAGAGAGCAAATTAAACTGAATTACTTTACATGCTTTTGCTCTACATGTGTGTGCTCAAAGATTTGTCATGGATATAAGAACAACTTGATTTTCCCATGTTCCTAACAGCATGACAATAGTTTTCACGAAACACCTAGCTCTCTTAACTGCCAACATGTTTGCAAAGAGTCTGATAAAGCTTTTGCCCTGAGAAGCCTCTGTGTGAGACAAAATTCAGACAGGTCGTACAGCATAACCAGTAGCTCAGACAGTTCTGTGGTAAACCACCATGTTCTTTTAAGAGCTGCTGCTTTTTGCCACTCTGTTAGTCTTCCCAGCTGTTTACTTCTTCCCAGGTGTGAAATCAAATGCTGGGAGAGCTGCGGTGAACTGTGGCATGACTCAGCACCAATCAACCATATTCCTTTGAAGGACTGGTAAGAAGAAGTATGCAGGATCATGCCTTAAATATGCATATATAAATATACAAACTTCAGTCCTTAGGAGTAATTTGTCTGAGATGAGTAGTTGCTTGTTCCCAGGAGAGTGAGAAAAGAAATTACATAGGTAGTAGGAGAAAGTGTTATTGCACGGTCTCTCAATATCGTCTGGATTCTGTATGGTCAGGCAAACATCCTGCATCCTGTTCTGGTATCAGCACTATGGGAAATTGGGACCATCTCCACTGAAGTCACTGGAGAAGCATTAGCACATAACCAGTCAGACTTTTTGGTTTTCACATGCCATTTTATTCATTCAAATTTATATATTTAGAATGAAGTTCTTTGGAATGTGCCATATTAAGAATAAACATTTTGTGTCCTACTGTATACTACTGGTTTACCTAGAGATAAAAGCCTACTTCTTATACCTATGCATAGAGGCCATTCTGCAGTGACTTTGCTTATATACTGAGGAAGTTGAATTGGAGTAACTCCAGTTACAATGTGTGATCTGATGCAACCTTATTGCATCTCATCTTCAGCAATAACACATATTGCAGCAGAAATGTAAAGAAACAGAAATAGATTTGGTTTTCCTAGAATTTGTATTTGAACTCTGAGCATGCATATGATTCTGTGACAAAAGCTATTAAATTATTTTAATTCTAGATTTGTGGGAACTGATACCATGTGAATGTAAACTTTGTATGGATATTGAATTCCCCTTTATTTTGCCTTGTAGGATTTATTACCTAATGAACTACAGAATTTTGTATAGCTACTAAATAAACAATGTGTATAAGACCTTGCGTGGTCTGGGAAGAGAGACTCTGGATCTATCCCTTCCCTGTTACACAGAAGGAAGAGTTCAGGGAATATGAAACTAGTCATTGTGTTGGAGGAAGTGGTCTTAGGAAAACAAAGTGTCTTAAACACATCCATACCCCTACTCAGTTTCTGGCTAGTTTCTGGCAGTTTTCTGTGCAATCCTGGACAAATCATTTAGGTTAAATCTATAGTATATAATGTAAGATCCTGCAGAAATACCCACAATGACTTTGACTGAACTTTGAGAACTATTTTTTTCCTAGCCTCACTGAAATTGTTGACTAAAAAGCTGGGACAGGTCACATAGATGATGTGGCACTAGGATAATAAACTGTACATTTATCAAATTGTGTATAAGACACTAAACCATTGAAACTCTTGAGGCAGGATATTTTGATTGTTTGATTGGTTGTCGGTTTGTTTTTGGAAGGAAAAAAGCAAATACCTTAGTAGGAATAGGGAATTTTAGAAAATAAAGCTCTACTTGTTTCTGAACCTGTTTTCCTTGGATACAATGGCATTCCTTACACAAATACACAAGCTTTTTGTGTATTTGTTGTTGCCCTTCTGCCTGTGTATGCATGGAACCACAAGTGCACCAGGGAAGATGGTCAACGGAACCTGGCCTGGATGGTTCAAAGTCCTTGTGAAAACAGCTTTGCTGTGTGTTTAGGGGAACAGCAAGCTGACCTTGGTCATCCCTTTGTCGCAGCATTGGGAGTGTTTTTGCTTCCAGCTAAGGACTCTGGTGGCTTGCTCAGGTCTGGCATCGCAAGAGCAGCCCTGAAGCTTGCTGAGTTCAAGTGTGGCCAACAGAGCTGCTGCCATTTCAGCCACCACTTTGGATACTTGCAAAGATTTAAGTTCATCCCAGCACAATTTATGAGTCCCTTTCTCTGTTTTCCCTTGGGTTAGAAAGGCTGCAAACTGGGAGTGACAAAATGGCTCCTGGGCCTCCCTCAGGCTCCTGCTGTCCCCTCCTCACCTCTTCATGAGACCTCACATGGTTGGGCACACAAGATGCATTCCTCCCACAACACAGATGTGGT
The DNA here is from genome assembly GCF_036013475.1 of Columba livia. Classification (NCBI taxonomy): domain Eukaryota; kingdom Metazoa; phylum Chordata; class Aves; order Columbiformes; family Columbidae; genus Columba; species Columba livia. Next base: position 143,228,212 of record NC_088603.1, on the reverse strand, counting down.
AGTAGGTGGTTACCGATTGAGTGGGGGCCTTGGTTCCCTCTAGTAAGGAAAACTATAGTGCAGTGTGCTGGAAGGAGATGCCCTGGCTGTTGCACAGCTCTGCCACTTCTCCCCATGGTGGAACCTGACCAGTATGTGCTACCCGTGACCCACTGGTTTGGGGCCTGGGGTGAGGGATGAATCTGGCTTTGTGAGGAAGATGCTGTGGCAGCAAACAAGCTGGGAAGAAATGAACAAATGCTAAAGACTCCTGATAACTCTGGGTGCCCCTTGAAGGTCCTTATGGCTGTTACCCTTCAGGTTGAGGAGGACACAAAGGGAAGAAGCCACCTTTAACCAGTGGGAAGGGGCCATGCAATAGCAACAAAAGTGAGCCTGCTCTTCTGTGAAGACTTTCCTCATCTGAAAAATATCAGTTGTAAGTTTACAATCTCACTTTTCCATGTTTGCATGAAAATAAGTCTGTTAAATACTCTGCAGAAAGTGAACAAGGCATTTCTGTAAACAACAGCATTTTAAAATACAAACTAAAAATCTAGGAAGCCTTGGTACACCAACCTTTACTATCCCGCTTTCAGCTGCTCTGAGGCCCTTTCCTAATGTTCTCTTTTTTCTTTTTAAAAAAGCATGTACTGTTGCCATGTTTGTGCTCTGGTATTTTTGCTTTGCCTCGTATGGAATAGCTGTTTGTATGCTAACTCTCCAGCTCAGTGTCTGATCCTACAGTTTCCTTCCTGACTGAAGCTCTATGACCTCACGTGAGCAGATATCTTGCAATTACATTTCACAATAATTGCAAAGACAGTGTAATAAACCACAGCAGAACTAGTTCTTGTGCTGGTGAAGTATAATAAATGCTATATGAAAGCAAGCTATAAGAAGTGGGTTTTCAGGGGCAGAAAAAAACGGTGTGAATATGGCCCAAACAGTTCAAGTGTGGAAGGATATTCTGATATTGCTAAAAGCCATAGTAGCATTGGTGATTTGCTCTTTGCTTTGTATTCTTTCCTTTTTTTATTTTTCTCTATTGGACATATAGACATTTTAAAACAAGGTAAGGCTTTCTCACTTATTGTAGGGGATATTTCTTATTGATTCAAATACACTAGTTTCTTTCCAAATGCAAGCTGAAAAGCCTTCACCCCCAGTTTTGAGTAGGAATAGCTTCCTTAGGAGCAGGTCAGATGTCTGGGTAAATATTCCAGGTGATTCTTTTAGAATTAAATTGTAGTTGTGATTCAGGTGGCAATTATATGAACACTGAAGGTGCTTGCACTCAGTATGTTGCAGGTAGGCTTCCTTGTGGGTAAAAACCTTGCAGATTGTTTTTTTCAGAGAGGCGCTATTGCTATTTAGAAGACTACTAACTTTCATGGGAAAAATTATGCAAAGTGGTCTGTATAGCTGTTGGCTGATATTTATGTAACAACAGCAAATAATAGAGCAGGACTCAGATCCAAAATTCCTCCGAATTTTAGGAATATTCTAATTCAGTTTCTAATCTGTGCATTTTTTATTTGTCTGTAGCAAATACCAAAGACTTTATTTAAGTATGGGATATTTTCAAACTTTTTCTGAGGAAGTTGCCCCCAGGCAAGTTTCTACATATGATGAGGGGTGTCTGTATAGCCCATGCAGACTTGCAAATTGGTAGAAGCGTTTTGCATGTGATAACTACACAGTAGTAGTACAGAAGACAATTTGGAAGATTTCAGCGACCATATCTCACTGTTTTATAATTAGTTACCTTATTTTAGAAGCCAAACAAAGAAAATTATTATGCTTCTGAACTGCCATTCCTCATTATTATTTGGCAGCCTTAATTTCATTATATGCTGTAAAAGAATCTCTGAAACTCTGAAAGCTCTGCTAAAGAAATGCAGTTGTCTTAGAAAAGTAGCTAAAGCATGTGGGAGTTAAATGTAACTTTTTTCCCAGAAGTGTCATTCGCCTGACTTAGAATTTTTTAATAGATACTGAGCAGCACAGAACTGAAAGTATTTTTAATTTCAGAGCTTTGTATATTTACAGAAGGATTACAACAAACTTCTACACTTTATCTACATTTTAATAGGTCAGTGTGAACATATGAAGTGTATTAAGGTGGACTGCCTTCCTTATTAAACTTATGTGAGTTCGTCAAAAGCTCTTAGCGGTTGTGTGCAATAGGGGCTGGAAAGCCATGCACGGTTGAGGTCACGCATCCAGCCAGTTTGTAAGATGATCCCTCTGTACCGAGCCATCAGCCATCCTCAGCACAGGGGCGCACTCATACACGCATTCCTGTCAAGTCATCTTGTGAAAGGCTGCTTGCTTCCAGCTTGGCTTGAAAGTGCAACCTTAATAAAACTCACTGAAGTCTGAGAGAAAATAGCAGTTCTGCAGCAGATAGTGTAGGGGAAAGAGACTGGGATATGCATATGCAGCTGACTGAAGCAGGCTACATGCTGGACTGTAACAGAGAGGAAACAATAAATCTTAACTACTATGCAATAAATATTCCCAATTTTAACTAAGGAAGCTATCCTCACAGTGAAATTAAAAAAAAAAAACAGTTTATCCAAGCTTAATTACTAAAGTGAACTTCTCCAGTCCTTTTTCCAAAGACTTTAAGAGAAATTAAGAACAAATTTAAAGAAAGAGGAAGAAAAAGTTTTTCTTAAAGTGGGAAGGAAAAGTAATAATAACATGTCAGTTTTCCTTTCCTTTGCTTTTCTGGCAGCGATTCTTGCTCATACAGGCTGTAATAACCAGCGTCGGGGTCCAGAAGCCAGTGGGAGAAGATTTAACCGGATTCAGCATGGGCAGTGCACCTATACTTTCATTCTGCCAGAACAGGACGGGAACTGTCGTGAAAGCACGACAGACCAGTACAACACAAATGCTCTTCAGAGAGATGCTCCTCACGTGGAACAGGATTTCTCTTCCCAGAAACTACAACATCTGGAACATGTGATGGAAAATTACACTCAGTGGCTGCAAAAAGTAAGTGTTTCTTTCTTTCATTTCTCAATAAATGGATTTTTTGGGTGATGCTTATGCTGTTCAAAGTTTTCATTAGTTTTGATGAGAACAGGAGTAATAAGGATTGATCTAGTTCATGGCTGTGTACAAGAGAAATGTTAGAGCCAGAGTGCACCCTTTTTAGTGACATTGCACTTGGGAGCAGAATTGTCTTTACTTCACTGAAAGATGTAGCTTCTTAAAGCTTCATCTCAAGAGACTGGATGTTTGTGAGTCAGAGAACTCAAAAATCCTCCAGAGACTCTGACGACAGAAATTACTAAATTTTCCAATAACCCCCAGTTATAGTTCACAGCTTCAGATCAGATGCCATGAGGGATACCTGCTACTCTGTCAGTAAAAGACAGCATTAAACAAACAAACAAACAAACAAGCATTTAAAGGCACAGGGTTAAGAATATAATTGTTCCTCCATAAATAGATCCTGTAATACTATTCTACCCAGTGAATTGCTGGAAAGAAAGAAGAAAGTATATAAGCATTCACACTCCTGAAACATCACAATAAAACTTTTTAACTGAAACAGCGTGTTTTAGTTTGCATGTGTATATGTGCATTCTTTCACAGAAAGGGAAAGGTAGATTTGAAGGTGTTGCAGTAACTTAGAAGTAATTATTGTGCGGTAGTTCTAATGAACTTCTCAGTATTTTGTGTATGACCTAGAGTTTGGGCCTAGAAAGACTTAAATATGTGAATAATGTCACTCATATGAGCAGTCCCATTCACCTTAACAGAATTACTCGCATAAAATTCCATACCTTGCAGGATCTTGTCTATGCCTTGGTAATGAAAGTGCCTTGGGACAGCTGACCAGTAAAAAGAAATAAACAGTCTTTGTATATAGTTATTTGCAATATTCCCATTCTCATACTGGCATTTTGACCTGGCAAAACTTAGAAAATTGAGCAATTGAGTGATGCAACTAATCATGTAAGATGGCACAAGAAAACTTCTGTGTGTACCCATTTGAGAGATAAATGATTTAACTAACATAAGTTCACACTAAGAATAAACATCAATAAAAAACTAGTGAAGATGCTGCCAGGGGGGCTAAAACTTCACATTAGCATAGTTACTGTTACCTGTCTCTTTTACAAATTTTGTTGCATCCAAACAGTGTACAAGACAGAAATATGTTAAAAAGCAGATATAGCCACCCCCATCCCTCAAACCCTGTTAAAATCTTTAGAGAGGATTTCCTGATCTCTTGGTAAATTAATTGTGCTCTTTGCATATCTGGCTCCAGCAAGAGAGAAAAGACCCTGTTCAGTAAACATGTGACTATAATCAAAATATAACCAAGCATTACTTTTTTAGACTACTTTCCTTATTTTTTTAATATCTTGGTCTGCTTTGGGGAATATAAGGCTGGAAACAGGGGATGTCTTTTGCAGAGGGAAGCATTTCTTAAGAAATTATTTTACCATGCCTTGGGAGACTGAGGCAATCACTAAAAAGAGGAAAGTTGTTATCTGTATTTATGCACACATGATTTTACTTGAGCAAATTGCCTGCTGAATCATGCTTATAAGACTTCACTTATTCTGTGTTTGTCCACTAGAGACTGAACTAAGATCACTGTTTCACTGTGAACTGAGCATGAAGAAATATGAGTCTCTGGAGTGTGAATGTCTGAGTTAGGGTTAGTCCTCTCACACTTTAGCGGGAAGTGATTAAACAGGTAGGAAGCCCAATGAAAGGGGTTTATATTTGAGGACTGTTTTCTTGTGCAGTGATTGTAAAACCAGCTATGGGCAGAACCATCCCCCGCCTCCTTTCCTTCCCAGCCCCCAACACTCTGCTCCCAGGGGTTTACATAAAACTGGGATTGTGCACGTATCCCTATGTGTCAGTTTTCCCTGGAATGAAAGGACCCGTTTCTCTGTGTGGTGGAGTACGGCTCCCTCTGAACAAATGCAGTTCCACTATAGCATCTCTGAAAACTGAATTTGCATTGTTGCTGTTGCTGTTACAAAGAGTCTCAACCATAACTCATTTCTTTTCAAAACAAGCATAATGCTTAAGTGTAATAAATATATTATGTAGATATCTTGTTTCTCATTTTTATACCCTGCACTTATTTTTCCCCCTAGATTTTTAATATTGGAATATAACCTGCTACACTAAACAGCATTTTACAATGCACCTGCTGTGAACAAAGAATAATTAATAGTTATAGGTATATGACTGGAAGTGAATACTTATAATAAGAAATAATGTTTAAGAATTTGAAATATATTCTGACTTACATAAAGGAAATTACTTCAGGTAATATATATAACTTTCATTAAAATTGTTCTTGGGCAATTTTTGGCAGGGTGAATTGTTTTCTCAGCAGAAATGCTAGCCTTCAATATTGAAAGACTGTTTAGTAAGAAAGTTTGTAAGAATCATTATTTGCTTAATTCTGTAGTGTTTTTTGTTTTTTTGTTTGTTTGGTTGGTTGGTTTTGTGTGTGTTTTTTTGTTTGGTTGGTTGGTTTTGTGTGTGTTTTTTTGTTTGGTTGGTTGGTTTTTGTTTTGTTTTGTTTTTAATTTTAAGGCCTTTTTTCTATGCTTAAACCCGAAAGTTCTTATTTGGTGATCTTAAACTTCATGGTAAATAAAAATGATTTTGCCTGGGGAGCCTATTAGAGGCAATTATGTACCAGTCTTTTCCATTAACATTTGCCTATCTGTAGTCACCATAACTGGGATTGGTTGGCAAACCAGAGGCACGGCTAAACCCTCTGAGCAGAAACTACTCAGAAGAAGATGACTTGGTAAACATTTTTAGAGATTTTCCTAGAACTGTTTATTTTAATACCGGATAACTTTCCCCATTGTTTAAGCTTGGGTTTCATTTCTGCAATATGTTTATACTAATAGTTCAAAACAAACAGTTCATCACATTTTCTTTCTTGCAGTAACTGACTGGCACACGTGATACTGTTTGGTATTTCACTGCAGTGTCTAAATATTGCCAAAGAGGAGTTACATGAAATGTTATCATCATGTCTTGCTGAGGAACTTTCCGTTAGTCAGCTTGCTGAACTTACAGTATTGATAGACTTAGTATACATTCAGGATAGCTATATAGATGAAGGTTTCATTTACTTATTCCTCAGTCCAAAATAGTAGAAATAATTTTTATTACAGTAATTAGTTTTACATGATCCACTTTTCTTTTTTTTCCCTGATCATTACCTAAGCAGAATACCATAAAAGCTTAAAATGAAGGCTTAATAATAGTACACTATAAGAAGTTAACAGAGATGTACAAGTTTGAGTTGAAAGTGAACCACAATCCTTCTGGTCAGCCATTATCCAAACTTAGATTTTTAAATCTCTGCAAATATTGATGATAACCCTACAGCTAAACCAAAGAAAGAAGCCTCAGCTCACTTCCCTTACCCTTCAAAGTGCCTGTGCTGTCACCAGCTGTAAGAGAAGTATAAAATGATGAGGTGATTCAGTCAAGAAAGAAATTATGAACAATTTTTTGGAGGTATCTGTAGCCGTAGTAAAATTTAAAGTTTATTCTTACCATAGTTTTGATGAATTATTTGTCTTTTGCATTGTCTGTGCTGTCTGTTAACCTCCTTATTTTGCAGAAGTAACATCACAAAACTCAACTGGGTTTTAAACATGTAAGGCAGGGGTGTCAGACTCATTTTCATCTGAGGCCACATCAACCTCACAGTTGCCTTCAAGGGACTGGATGTGATTTCCTGACTGGGTAAATGTAGGAGTAGTTACATCTATATGATCCTAAAATTACTTTTGTACCTTTGAAGGCAACTGCAAGGCTGATGTGTCCCCTGGTGAAAACGAGCCTGACACCCCGATGTAAAGAATGTAGGTTTTGAGGGGAACCAGCCATTGCATAGCAGAAACTGTTTTTTCTGAAAGGCTGGTGTCTGTCACTGTGTGCTGTGTGCTGCTCCAGTGAAAGTCTGCCTCTCTCTATAGTCTTTGCCAGCAAGGCCTAGCACTGCAGTTAAATATTAATAATACACTTACGTGTGTGGAGTGGCTGGATTTTGCCTTGGATTTGATATGGTTTGCTGAAGACAGGAAAACTCCTTACATGTCACTCTTGCTGTGAAGCAATGTGAAAGTGTGAGAGAGCCTGCCCTGAAGAGGACAGATCTAAAGAGCAGTCTTAACATCCTTTGAGGCAAATTTATGTTAATATAAAAATGGAGATATCTTTAGTGTGTTTAAAATTTTGTCACATTAATAAACCAATTTTCCCAAGTTGAATTATTAGAAGACATAGTAAAAATTCCATTTTATTTATATTTTTGTCTCACTGGCCAATTTGTAAAGTAACATGTGACCTTAAAGTTCACATAGTATGTTAAGTGCAACCATGATGATCTCGTATTAATTTTCACAAATTAAAACAGGTCATTATATTTGGAATCTCCCTTTCTGCTTGCATGAGCATTGCTAATAGGGATGTGTAAGGAATGGCTTTTCAGTAAATCTCATTTTTCAAGGTGGACCAAGGCTAAAAGAAAACAATGAGAAAGCTTCATCCAGAACTGACCACTAGCCTCTTGTTCGGCCTCCAGCTTGAACCTGGATTTCTTGTCTACACCCAGAGGCTGTTTACTATTCTAGATGCTCCTTTTTGCTTTGGAGTCAATGAATTCTCATATCCAAAGGACAGCCTCATCCTAGTGACATTTGAAATGCAGTTCCCACAAACTAGCTGTGAAACAAATGGTGGGATTCAAATTGATGGAATTACTTATACAGTATATACTACTCAATGGGTGAGAGTATATGTAAAACCTAAATTTAAAGAGCAAAAATAAGTTTGTGGAAACAAACTGGTTCTAAGAAAATTCACATTTGAGTGAAAAAAAAAAATTGCTTATTATCTCCAAAAATTCTCTTGGACAATAATATGACTACATTTGAAAGGTTTATTAATCAAATTGCTGAAGTCCTTGGGAAATTCTGAGGTACCCACAAGAAAGAGGCAAGACTTCAAATGTGGAAATGTCTGAAAGCTTTACATTATTGAGGGATAACCCATTTGGCAATTTTAATCATTTTTCTTTTTAAGAAGCAGAAGAATCAGAGAAATACACTGAAGGGCAGTCTCACATGTTGCCACATTTGGTAGTGAATCACTTTAAAAAAATATTTCCCATGCTTGGACAGAAGGCTTTATCATAATGTGCAGTAGAACCTGAATGTGTTTATTTTCAGTGATGACAGCTGTAATTAGGAACTTTCTGGTAACAATAAAATATTGCATTTATTAGTCATCAGAAGTGACCAACCAACATGCCCAGTGGGAGATCTCAGATGGAGCACTAAGAGCTTTTCTAAATGAAATGGATATCAAGCAAATGGTGTGTCATTTTGAGGGTGCTGAGAACTCATCGTTCCCATTCCCTTCTGTGGTTTGGAAGCAATCTCTGCTTCACAGTACTGGGTGCCTTGGAAAAGAAAAAAAAAGCCCATGTGGGAAAAGTATAGAGCTGGGTATTTCAGGCCTTCATCATCCCACCCAAACTTCTGGCCATAAACCAGACATACTCAAGATAGGTTTTTCTTTGCTGTGGGGAATCACTCATTGCTGTGTCAAGAGACAGTAGCAAGCCCAGGGGAAGAGTCAGGCATCCCAACTGTCCTATGGAAGACCCTGCCTCTCTTCATTGACTCTGTGGAAATCCTGAGCAGCTAATTTCCTAATTTCAAGGCCTCAGTTAAGTGGGATGGATTTAAGCTTTATTTCTCTCCATGGGTGTAGCATAGATTTCCCTTGTGACTATAAGGAAATTGTAAAATTTAAGTATTCTTGTTTCCCTTTTCTAACACAGATATAGTGCTACTACTGAATTTTACAAGTCTATTAGTAGGCTTAATATTTTGAGGTTTTTTATGTTGCTTTAGGAGTCTTTCTGGTGGAAAGTATCTTGTGCTATTAACAGTTTATGTATGTTAATACTTTCAATGTTTACAGAAAACCATGTGAGATTAAAAAATCTTTTCAAAGGAAATTAGTTTTAAAACAAATAACTAAAATAATTTCTAAAAATAAGCAGATAAATACAATGGATATGGTCTATAATACTAAGTATATTTTGCAGGTTGCAGTTGAGTAAATCGATTATATATGTCCTGCTAACAGTGAGAATGGTCCTCATTCTTGGCAGTGTTCTTAAAACCTGTTGAGCAGCTGCTGCTCAAACCTGTATTCATCTAAGATTAATAGGATTGTAGCTGAGTCTTGTACAGAGTCCCAGGAAGACCAGTGAGGAATGGCTAGTTTTTTAGAGCTATTGTTACCAGCAATTTTGAATAAACTTGTCATTATCAAAACTGTTCTCACTTCTGTGATTTATTGCAAGCATACCCTGAATGATGAAGATACTCAACAACCTGCTTGTATTCATCTCAATTTACAGTTCAGAATAGTTCAGTCATTTTCTCTATGCTTGCAATAAGATGCAAACAAGGAAGAAGTTTCAAAAGTTGGCCTTCTAGAATCACTGTCACATTTATAGCTGTGCTGTGAACCTCATCTTCAGCACCAGCAGCTCAAGTGTCTTGAATAAACAGCTCTGGTGTAAAAGTCCTCCCAGTAGCATAAGGATTTCCTCTCTTGTTAAAGGGTTGAAGTTTGATCAGGAAAAGGAAATTGAAATAGTTTCATATTTCATAGGAAGCGTTCTTTTTCTTATGAAACAAGTTGCACTTTAACACAGGGTTATTCTTGTGTAACCATATGTGCATATTTTAAAAAGTGTTATGAAACACCAGGGTGGTGAATAATCACTTGGAGGGGTAACTTAGAAATGCCATAAATTGTTGCACATTTGCACTACATTCTTATTAATGTTCCTGCATAAAGATCAAGCTCCGCTTTTTATTACCTTAGTTAGGGATCAGGTTAATCTTCAACAGAGTAATTCACTTTTAAACTGGGATAAGAAATCTACCCAGGGACTTACACCAGTTTAATTATCTCTGTTTAAAACTGATGCAAGTCAAAGATGTATCAAGTGGGCTAAACAAGATGTATCAGTGGGGCTACACTCAACATTGAACAAACAAATGGGTACACACAGGCAAAGGAAGACTGGTGTAAGGTCAACTGGAAAGATGCTCAAGTTGTACTATTCTACATTTCTAAAAATGGTTTACTTTTAGAATTAAAGCAAACCAACCAAACAAAATAACAATTACGTTTATTTGATAATAACTAGAGGAAGTAATAGAAAATTACTTTGTTGCTGATAAATTATGTGTGCCTTTGCTTTTGTAATTTCCAGAATGTATATGAAGCAAGAATTTTCATATATTCTGGAAAAAATATTGGAACTTTGTACTCACCATCACATACATTTTTCTGTCCCTACGTGTGCATATGTTGTAAGACAAACCTGATTGTGCTTTATGTGTGCATGGCATCTGCTTCTTTAATAGGACTTGACATAACTATACAGTTATAATTTTTCATCAGGTCCTCTGGGAATTTTTATTTGTTGGAGTAAATTATTGCCATTTGTCATGCTTTGTGTAGTTGTCTTGTTGCAAATAATGTACCAGGTGTACCTTCTGCAATAGGAATGTACAGGGATAACCAAAATCCGCTTGTTCCAGTAAGCAGAATTCCCTTCTGACTCGGTTCTGCCCAAGGATTTGGGGCCTGGCATTGTTTCTCCTCTTTCTGTACCAAGAAGGCAAATAGACTTGAGAGATTACCCTGGAGATAGGATGAACTCTGAGCATTCCTGCCAGGAATTAAGGCAAGACTAGAGAATTGTGGGAGAAAACTGGGAGTAAGAGCAGATGACCTTAGAAGGTAATCTGTCTGTTTTTGGCAGCATAGCTCTATTCACACTAGAGCATAGATGATCAGATTGGTGCTAATCAATTTTGAATCTAAAAACTATTTCTGCTGCAGGCTGTTATACCATTTATAGACTGATCCTGCCTTCTTTCACATCTAAACTCCTTTTAAAGGCTTTTTGTGTGCAAGAGAATTTTCTTGAAAGATACTATGTTATGAAACTTCTGTCTTAGGGATAAGACTGTTTAGCAGGCCAGGCTTTTCTCTTCCTTATCTGTGTTCCACACCAGCCTAAACCTGCGGAGGTTTCAAAGAGAAAAGCACTGGTGTCATATGAGTACTCCTGACCACTATTTTAAATGTTACAACAATTTTTCAGTCAATATCAAAGGCTCTCCAGCCTTCTAAATGGGGTTTTTACTTCCTGACTGTAGGTGAAAAAGGTCTGATTCTCAGTGTGTAAATTTACTATTTTGAGATGTTTGTTAATATTTGACCTTTAACACACTTCAAATCCACAGAACACATTTTAAATACCCACAAAAATCAAAGGAGCAGCCATAGTTCAATCTCTAGAGATGCTTTTACATTTATCTTGAGGGTTGTGGTAGACTTGCCTGCTCTTTGGATAATATTATTTATGAATGTTTTGAAGTTGTCAGCCTATGCTTGTAAAAGTTTGTTTTTCTTTCTGAAGCTCTTGTCTGTAAATATGGTCTTGAACAGTGGAGATTTAGGAAAAAAAAAAAAAAAAGTAGTTTTTGTTAAATGATGATTTTATGAGTGTTTTTTTATGCATTGTATTGGATGAATTTTCAATTTGTATTAAACCACTTATGGCTCTATTTAAATGTGCTGATTTTCACTTTTGTACATTCAACTTTGAATAGCTTTAGTAAGAATTATCTTCTGGGAGTTTTAGTTCTCATGCAGAAGTCTTATTCAGGAAAAAGCACTATATTAAATAAATCTCTTTTTCAAAACTCTTCCATCAGCTCAGTGTGTAGGTAATGGTGAGGGTGAATAATAGGGTCATTTACATGCCTTTCTATTTTCACTTCTGAATCATGCATTTGTGTCTCAAGAAGGCAAGGATTTTCAGATAATTATCTGAGGTTCACTATCAAAGCACTAGTTCTCCTAAAAACCTATTATTTTCTATGAAAAAAACTGTGTAGAAATGACTGAATATTTCTGAAATCTCACAGAAACACTTTATACACAATCTGGTTCTTTGAAATCTCCTCCAACACCAAAGAACTCAATGAAGACTGCTACAGCCTTTGAAAATGGGCATTCATATGTAGATAGAAGTAGCTGAAATGAGGATTTAGGATCATTGCCATCATCATTTAAGTATTAAGGATATTTATTTGTGTCATAGTTAAATATTTACCCTCTACAGTCTTAACTCATCAGGAAATTCCTGTGGCCTTCTAGGCCACATCAGCAAGTTAACACAGTAACGGGCAGCCCCCAAACCATGATGCCTTTGGTGCTGTGCCTGGAATTTTGAGGATCTGCTTAGAGGGAAAATTGCTCAAAGAGATGACCTAATCTCTTCCTGAATGAACTGTTCCCCTTTGTTCCTTGGCTAGAACTTCATACTTCACTCTATGCATGACTTACTATAGCAGAGATAAATGGTCAAGGGCCACCTATCTTTCCTGCCTCACTTCTATCCTGTTAATGGGAAAGGCCATCAATGCTCTGCTAAAAAGTTTTTCTGTGTTGCTATTTTTGTGCAGAGGAGATAGGGGCTGCAAAATTCTTTATCACTTTAGCCTCTTAACTACAGAGGCGATGATTAAGGTTGTTTCTCTTCACATTTTTCTTGAATGATCCAGTTTGATCTCTTGGCTTTTCCAAGAATTCTGGCTGATGCAATAAATATCCTTTTGTTTATTCCTCTGACATCATTTACCTCCATGACATCGTACAGCTTAACCGTTGTGGCCTCTTCCTTCCTGTCTGTTGTTAAAGAATTATTTGTACCTGTTATTATACCAGAGTTTTGTGAAGAGAAGTATAAGTAAGACAACTCTATTTGCAGATGCACCCGAGACAAGAGGAGTTTGCCAAGTACCAAAGTGTTACCATTAAAGGTGAAAGATGATTATAGCAGATTGAATTCAATAAACATTGGGAAAAGACACATTTTTTATAGGTTGATCTGCTCATTAAGCCATTGTACCAGTCACTGTGCAGAGATACAAGACATTGCTCTGTCTGCAACTGAGAAGTATCCTGTTGAATGAGTGATTTCAAATCCTCATTAGCTGAGTTTTGCTGAGAAACCTGGTTTTGTTTCACACTCCACTGGCTTTCCTGAAACCAGGGTATTAGCTGAGTTTCTACATGTCTCCTCACTGGCAAAATAGTGGCACCTCATTACATGCTCACATACATGTCTCTAAAGAGAGAATGTAATGTTTGGGTAAACTGTGTGAAATATTTGCTATGAGTTTGTGTATTGGGTAAACTGTAAATGCAATAAGAATAAATGTAGCTTTTTAAAGTGTTTTTTTTATTATTATTATTTTGAATTCCATAAAATAGTTATGGGACAGGTAACTCCCAAGGGAACTGAGGATGAGTTTGTAGCTGTGGACTATTGCCTCTTGGAAAGGGTCATCGTCATCTCAGAAAAAGTGTAAGGGACCTGGAGAAAGACTGAAAAGGCTAAGTATAAGGTGGGAGGTGGGGGTGGTGCTTCAAAGCAAGGAGTCTTTCTATTTGAGGCTGATAGAGGATTTTCATTAAAAGTCTGACAGGAAGAGTGGAGGTTGGTGTTGTAATCCATAAATTTATGTGCTGCCCAACATGTCACTAAAGCACACACAATAAAATAACTTGTCTTGTAGTGACAGAAAAGTCTGAAAAATTACTCTGGTGTACAGACCTATGTTCGGTAAAATGCCCTGAAACAATGTATCTGTAAACTATTTACTGACTGTGTGGCCCTACAAAGACCATATGACTACATATTTCAGTAGTATTACAGTCTACTGGAGGAAACCTTATCAGAGTTGAGGAATATTTTATTTAAAATAAGACTGTTTATTATTTTATTTTTTTTAAAAAAAGAACAGAAAAAAATATTTTTCTAAATTTAAGAAGTATACAATGGTGAGGCCAAGAAGATGCTCAGCAGCATGTTTTAATGAGGAAACTATGAATTCTCCAAATTTCATGGGTTGTTAAAGTGTTTGAAATGCAGACAAACCCCCACTCAAATGTTGAGTAAAATCAGAATGCCAGTGCAGGTGGTCACAAATGTGTCTCTCTCATGCCCGGCACACTCTTACAACTGTCAGTGGCAACCTCAAAAGTAATGTTTGGTTTTGGTGCATATACTTGGCCACTAGGTGAAGACACAATTCAGTAGCATCAAACAAGTGCTATAGAGAGTCTGTGATGAACTAGAGGTCAGAAATACTAAAAAGGTATTTGCCCAAACTTGCCGCTTAGATTTTTGCAAGATCTAAGGACTTGACACTAAAAGTGCCAAGGGTCCTGTTTTTGAGTTGATGATACTCAGAACTTTACAGGAAACACCTAGCACATTACAAGTTTTGCCCCTATAAAATAAATTGTTTTCATTTCACCATTGGAGAGTGTTGTCAGAAGAATCTAGCTACTCTTCAGTAGCTTTCAAAAGGAGGTAGAACCAAGTAGGGATTGCTCTGTTACTCTAAACAAACACACATCTATTTTATACTTTTGGATAAGTGGATGAGAATGGAAAGTTCATAAACTTCCTAGAGATCTCTTCCTATAGAGAACAATGTCAAAACAATTCAAAGCATCAAAGACAGTTGAATTATAATTCCTTATGCAGTTCACCTAGAGGATTGTGTGAGCTTAGATTTTGTTTTTTTTTTTGCCATGCATACCATGATGGCACATGCTGTACTGGCCACCGATAAGTCTAAAAAACATAAAAATACTTCATTATTGTTATGTATACAAATAGTGAATAAATTATATTTTTAGGTATTTATAAGACATATTGATACATTGACTTTTAAAGTGCAATGGATGTACCAACATTAAAAAGAGTTATAAAATTAAACAGAGACAGAAATAGAAGAATTTGTCTGGAATTCAGGTTCTTAAAGCAAGGATTATTTGCTGTATTTCCTTAATGCTAAGCCAGTAAGTCAAAAAAAGCAGCAGTTTTTACCTTCTACCTTAATGCCTCCCAGTGCTCTCTGCAAAAAACCTGCATTATGAGCCCTAGGGGGAAAAAAAGTTTCCTTGATCTAGTATTTAACACTCCTACACATCTTGGAAACATCTAGTAGTTTGGCCACTGACCCCCTGGGGTATTTCTTAGAACCAGAATTGAGCAAGACTGAAAATGTTTTTGTTGCTGTGTTATGGGCATGAAGATACAACATGAATTCCTGATTTGTAAAATATAAACCCAGAGTGACATCTTTTTCCTTTTTGTGCATTTTTAAATACTACTTCAACATTTTAATTCATTACTTTGCTGCTAAAATCATGCAGAGCTTCTGAAATTATGATCAAAACTCCTCAGTCCTTTATCACTAGAATTAGCCTTGTTTTTTTCTTTTTGTTTTTGGGTGGTTGTTGTTGTTTGTTTTTGTTTTTTTGTTGTTTTGTGTTTTTTTGTTTTCGTTGTGTTTTGGTGTTGTTTTGTGTTTTGGGTTTTGTGGTGTGGTGGTTTTTTTGTGGGGGGCTGGGTTTTGGGTTTGTTTTTTTCTTTTCCTGTGTGCTATAACTCACCATGATGGAACACTGGAAATGCATTTTAGGGTAAATTTCCCATTTTCATTCTTAAGTTTCAAGATGATGCCTTAGAGTTAAGTATGCCAGTGTGGTTTTGAATGTTGTCATGTTTTTATTTCCATAGTAAAATCCTTCTGAAATTCTATAAGGAAGATGCAGTAAGATTATTTTTGAAATACTATTCATAATGAAATACAAGCTTTATATTGTGAGACAGCTTCATATCCTAAGTCAGAGTAGCTTGGGTTTTTTTCTGTGAGAGTGGATATTAATTTTGGGTTTGCTTCTGTCAGGCTTAGGCTGGTATTGCTATCACATTTTCCAGGTGTTGCTAGCATGTGCCTTTACAAAAAAAATTGACTAGGGAAAACAGTAATTTCCTATGGGAATGTGAACCCAAAGGAGATTTTCAACATATTCCACAAACTCAAACCATTATCATTAAATAGCCTTGAGAGGATTAGAAACTGAAAAAAAAAATCTCTTGACTCTCACTCGGAGGGTGATGCTAATGAATTCCTGTGAGGCTTGGCCTGATGCTACTCACAGTGAATCAGTGGTAAAAGTCTGAGCTCAGTTCCTGTCCTGAAAAGGGCATTGCCCAGCCTCAGGCACACCCAGCTGCAGCTGAACTCTCGCTCCCATCTTCCCCCTGGTGCCTTCAGGAGTGGCAGAAGTTCCAGGTCTATGTTTTGGCACAAGACTGACCTCCTTCAAAAGGCCTCAGCCCCAATGTAAGGGGATTTCTTAGCAACAAGAGACAGACCTCAACTCTGTCCAGACGAACCTATTTGGCAGAACAGGAAATTCCCAGATGGTCAGGAGGAATTTTAAAGGGCTGGAGGGGTATGTTGCAAAAAGCTAGCCTGGCACCCACAGATACTGAAGTCTGTTATTTATAGAAAAGCAGAGGCAGAAAACAGATGGTGTGCTTCCTCACAATATGTTCTACAATAGCTGCATTGTGTCAGTGTAAATTTGTGGAGTACCACATCAAGAACTGAGATGATAGTACAGTCTCTATCCCCAGCCAGTTCTTTCCTCTGCGTGCCTAGAAAGATACCAGCTAATACCATGTATAGTGGTGGTTGTATAATACAAAAAGACCACTTTTAGAAAGCCCTGGAACAACAGTATAAGTCAGAAATCATGTCAATGGCATCAGTGGAATTATGCCAATGTCAGTGTGCTGCAGCTGAAAGAAGACTCAAGCTCAGTCTGTGAGAAGCAGGAAAACTCAGATTTTTTTGTTCATTTGATAGGATTCCATGTACAGCTATTACTATGTACACAGCCTGCTCCCAGCAGTTCTCAGTCCTCAAAGTAAGATTTACATCTCATAAGAACAATTTTATGAAGACATTTTCAATATTTCCATTTTTGTTCATGTGTAAAAAACATAAGCACAACTTTGCCTATCTTTTTTTCAGTATTTCTCTTTCCAGTCCCTTAAAATACCATAGAAGAATTGAGATATCTGTTGAAACAGAAGCACTCAAACAGATCAGGCAGATTATGTTAATTTAATCCTAGTCTTGGATTCTATCTGGACTGTATTTTCAGAAGACATTTGAGTTTTTCATGTTTCGTTGGCTTCATGCTGAAGCCAATCAGGAAATGTTTTTGTTTCTTTTTTATGAAATGCTTTAAAATAGAAAAATCCTTTCTGTTCACATTTTCTCCAGGTTATTTGGACATGTCCATGAGATATTTATGTGACAGAATTTCTATATAACGGATGTAATCCAGTTAGAGACTTTCCATCCTGAGGGTCTGAGACCTCAGGTAAAAGTAGCCACACGGCAGAGGGCAGTGACTTGTCATGGTGTAACCCCATCTAGCAACTAAGGCCACGGTAACCACTTATCCCCCCACAGCCCCTAAGTGGGACAGGGGAGAGGATCAAAAGAGAAGGAAGAAACTCATGGGCTGAAATAAGGACAGTTTAATAAGACAACAAAATTAATAATAATAATAATAATGATAACAACAACAATAATAATAATAGTCATTATAATAATAGTAATAATAATAATAAATATAAGTACACATATAAGTACCAGAATAAGTATAGAATAGGAAATCTAAAAAAAAATAATTAAAAAAATAAAACAAATTATACTCAATGCAATGCCTTGTGAGCTCCAGTCCTGGCGAACAGCCAGTTCTGGAAAGGAAAGCACCCCTGACCCAAACAGCTGTTACCACCAAGAGGTCAAAAAGGCGATTTGACAAAGATAATCCACAAAATGGCAGAAGGTTGAATTCTAATGAAATTAACAAGTCAGAAATGCTTACTCCGGCTATATATCGAGCATGACACTAATGGTACAGAACAGTTCATTTACCAACCTGGATGTCAATCTAGGTGCTGTTTGTTTATTCTCCTCCCAACTGTTATACACCTGCAGCTGGAAGTTGAGAAAAGTCCCTTGTCTCCTTGACAATGGCCAAAATGCCAGTGAGTACTTACGTTCTTTTCAAACCACCTCAAAAACACAGCCAGATACTGAAAGAAAAAATTAACTCTATCCCAGGGTGCTATCACATTATTCCCATGCTAAATCCAAACCAAATGACTGTGCTAGCTACTAAAAAGAAAAGCTTCTATCTGCATGGAAAATTAACTCAATTTCAGCTAACCTAGCACATGACTGCAAACAAAATCTTTGTGATTTTCAGCCAAAAGGTTAGAAATCTTGGTTAAACCATGTAATCTCTTTCTTTTTCTATTTATTTATTTATAAATTAGTTTTCCTTTTCTTTTAAGAAGAATGAGTTTTCATAAACGAAAGAAATGTCACCAGAAAACATCTTTCTGCCAATAAAGAGAAATTCAGCAGACTGCTACAAAGCCACTGTCTTAGGACTGAGTTGAGTGAAAGTAGAATCAAGTTCCAGTGTTGTCTTGAGATGTGAAAGAGAAGCCTAAATGTAATATCCATGTACAGACACAGTGGAGACATTAGAAAAGGATGCACTGTATTGGTGTCCTTCTGTTTATCTGGGAACAGTTTCTTCTGCAGTTCCTGAAAAAGATAGAGAGAATATGCATGAGGAATGTTGTTGATATAGAAAAGATCATGCAAACTGTCTGCACTGAACTAGAGGCAGCTGAGTTCAAAGAGAACTATTTGTAACTTTTTTCCCACTGCCCTGGTTTTTGGTTTAATTAAGAAAAATATTTTTAGCTGGTTAATTTAGTTCATGCTAAAGGAAAAAGAAATCAGTCTGCATAAGAAAAAGCTCTTACAGCAACTATGTTGTGAAACAAAAGAGTAGATCCATGCTGAATACATGATAATATTCCACTGCTTTCTTTAGTGATATACTACAAATGCATTTTTGGATGTTGCAGAAATGATTTGAAAACCAGGGGCTCTTTTTTTCTTTTTGAATGTGGCAGAGCCTGCATGGCTTGTTGATAGGGCTATATGTCATCCCTCTGGCATCTTCTGGTGATGATGCCATTTAATATCATACTCCAGTCACAAAGTCCAAGTACATTTTACTTTTGTGTTTCTACACTGCAACGTGCTGAGAAAAAAAATCGTGCTGTGAAGGTGACTAGGTAAAATTTTAAAAATTACAAGAGCTAGAGGATCCCTCCCCAAAAATGATCTCTCTGTTTGCTTGAATTTTTAATCTGTTCATACTTTCAGTTTGAGTTACCTTTGCTAACAAAAGAGGAAATCCAGGTGTCTGTGATTCTTTTGTATAGTGCTTTTGCAAATTCATTTTTTTTTATTAAAGATGTACTTTCTAAACAAAATTTGACTGTTTTTGCTTTCCTTTGGGGTGTCTTTTGTGCGTGGAAGAAAATAGCATACCTAATTCTTAAATTCAGAAGTTATTCTATAGTATTACTACTTAGAAGCAAGTAATGGAGGTTTTTGATATTTATTTTAATTACAGAACACAGTTAAGAAGGTCAGAATTAAATCACTTGTTCTTCACAATTAAACAGAACTGAATAATGTACTTAAACACAACAAGCAGTGCAGCAGGAACATATCTGAGTCAGGTGAAATGCAGTTGCAGTAAACATTTACAGGATTTTTAGCTTGGAACAAATTTTACAAAATTACTGAGAAAAAGTTTTAATGATTATGTTTCAAATTATGAACAACAGTTTACTTACATTTTCTGATGTAAATAAATCATCTAGGAAGAATCCTAGCTGTACTGATGTCAAAGGCAGAGCTTCAAGTGATAGCAGTGATAGCAGTGCAGCCAAGACTGCATATCAGATTCTGCTGGTTAATTTCTGGCATTACAAAAGAAGTAGTGTTCATGCTGTAAGTTCCATGCATATATCTATTATAGCTCTCTTTAAAATTGACAGAGGCTTCACGTTTGCTTTGTAGTCTTGCATTCATTTTTTAAAAATCAACAACAATTCATCATACTTCTGTAACCTTTTGCATTCAGGATCTCAATATGTTTTACACACATCAGTGAATAAAGCTTCATAGCAAACAGAAGGCTAGGTGATGGCATTAATTATGTTCTCATTATCCAGTAGGAAAAACAAGGTATACAAGTGGTAGCTGGTATACTTTTCGACACTTGGGGAGTCTAAGTACAGCCAACAACAAAACCAAGACTTGAGGCAGGTTTAGTGTTTATATGACAGATATCAAAGTACTTCACACTAATACAGAAAGGTAAATATCCATCTGTCTCTCAGCTTTCTCATTGCTGTCCAGAATTTTGATTTTTTATGACACTTACTGATGGGCTGATTTCATAGCTGCTGTAAATTGACACTTCTCATCATAGATTACTGGAATGGTGCTGATTTAAATCGTCAAGGTATCTGGATGTTCACACTTGCATCAAAACCTCATTCTTAATCCATCAAAACCCTTGCCTCCTTGATGAATTTGTCCTCTTTATTGGAACAAAAACTAAACTGGCCAGAGCTCCCACACATATCCATGCTATTTCATTTTCTCACTCTATTTCCAAAGTAACCTTTTTTTTTTTTTTTGCTTTCTTAAGACATCAGCCCTGGTCACACAAGCTGATGTGCAACAGGGCAATGATGATATGCAGTACTGTATCCTCAGCACCACTCATGGGAAAGCTGAAGTATTTAACACCTACTTCTGGTTGTCAAATGAAAACAGACATTTCATCTTCTTAGCAAGTGAAAACCTTTCCTGAACAGAAAAGATCTTGTTATGTTACAGCCCATCACTTGCCACCACTGAATCTATCACCACTAACTTTTAAAATAAAAAAACAATATCTGAAATATCTTAAAAATCTGTTGCAGTGTCCTGTATAATTTATTAGCAACAAAATCACTCTCCACTGCAGTTATATGTGATGACAGGTAAAATACAGAGCACAGGCCACCTTGTATGAATCATGCTAGCAACTTGGCCAAATGACTGATGAAATGTGTTGACTCAATATTATTTTACATAAAAAATGTATGTTAAACCCCTCTGTTTAATCACCAGTAGGAAAATCACACAGTTTAACAGTAGTTTTCAAGTTGATTTTTGTTTTCCTTTTAGTATATGTCATTTGAAATTTAGAGGCTCCTTTAAATTCAGAGCATAAAAGTGTGTTAGGAGAAAAGAGTAAAATCTGGCCTTCACAGGGCTGTGAGAGCTACCCTGATTCTACTAGTCCTACGACAAGGCAATTTGCTTAGTCGATGAAGGAAAGCCTGTGGATGTTGGGTACTTAAACTTCGGTAAAACCATCGACACCGTATTCCACAGCATTCTCCTGGAGAAGCTGGCAGCTTATGGCCTGGATGGGTGTACTCTGTGATTAATAAAGAACTGGCTGGAGGGCTGGGCACAAAGAGTTGTGGTGAATGGAGTCAATACCAGTTGGTGGCTGGTCACGAGTGATGTTCCCCGGGACTCAGTGTTGAGGCCAGTTGTGTTTAATCTCTTTATCAATGATCTGGATGAGGCGATTGAGGGCACCCTTAGTAAGCTTGCAGATGACATCAAGCTGAGTGGGAGTGTTGATCTGCTGGAGGGTATGAAGGTTCTATAGAGGGTTCTGGACCAGCTGGATCAAAGGGCTGGGCCAATTGTATGAGATTGAACAAGCCAAGTGCTGGGTCTTGCACTTGGGTCACAATGTCCTCATACAGCGATAAAGGTTTGGACTAGAGGAAGGTGTCTCTGCCAGAAGACCAACAGCATCCTGGTTTGTATCAGAAATAGTGTGGCCAGCAGGACTAGGCAAGTGATCATCCTATTGTACTTGGCACTGGTGAGGCTGCATCTCAAACACTGTGTTCAGTTTTGGGCCCCTCACTAGAAGAAAGACATTGAGGTGCTGGAGCAAGGTCAGAGAAGGGCAATGAAGCTGGTGAGGGGCCTACAGAACAAGTCTTATAAGGAGTGACTGAGGGAACTGGGGCTGTTTAGACTGAAGAAAAGGAGGCTGAGGGGAGACCTTATGGCTGTCTAGAATTACCTGAAAGGAGGTTGTAGCAAGATGGGTGTCAGTCTCTTTTCCCGAGTAACAAGTGACAGGACAAGAGGAAATTTCTTCAGGTTGTGCAAGGGATATTGTGAAAAATTTCTCCACGGGAAGGTTTGTCAGGCATTGGAAGAGGCTGCCCAGGAAAGTAGTTGAGTCACCATCTCTGGAGGTATTTAAAAGACATGTAGGAGTGGTGCTTATGGACATGGTTTAGTGGTGGACTTGGCAGTGACAGGTTCATCGTCAGACTTGATGATCTTAAAGGTCTTTTTCAACCTAAATGATTCTGTAATTCCATGAGTAAGAGTGTTGTAAAATGTTTACCAAATACAAACTTTTTCAAAAGGATTTGTCTCTACACAGAGTTTTGAACCAAATTCCTCAACACTCTTCTTGTGTTGTTTGATATATATGACTTGGTTGCCAGGCAAAATGTAGTTTATTATAGAACAAACCACCGTGACAATATGGATATTTAATTATTTTTTTATTAATGAATCTGATGTCGCAACATATTTGCCTAAACCCACAGACACATAAAGGAAAGCTATGCATTTTTATATATGGTTATTATGTACGTATTTCCAAATTTAACACGCTTACTATACTGTCTACAATTTTAGGTGACTCTTCAGATGTTTCTGCATGTTTTGTACTGTAGGTCTTAGAAAAGCTGTGTTCATATAAATATTTGGAATAGCATACTTAGGTTTAATTTACAATTTTTTCAAGTATCTTCTAATTTGGAAGACTTAGCTTGTTAGGTCAAGCAGCTGTTATCTCTGTTACATAGCATACGAGGAAATGTACTATTAAAATACGTAAGCACAAAATAAATTTGTTAAAAATGTAGGGAACATCAGCAGTAAGGACATTACTCCACTATTGAGTAGAAAACACATAAAATTTTTTGTAGGAAGAAGGACTTATAAGAAAACTCCAAGGCACGATGTTATTGTATCTGAAAGACTTTTCAACCAAAGATAAATGATCAGGTCTTTTATCAATACCTCAAACACTCCTTGCAGCAGGAAAATAAGTTTTGTGTGAATTTGTAGGATTATGAATATTTCAGTGTCCATTTTTATGTTATCAAGGCTAGAGTGTGTTAATACTAATTTGATTTTAATTAACTTCTCTCAGTGACAAAAGATATTCTCTCTTTCTTGTTATAGTTACTGAAACATTCACTTGCCCTGCTTCTGTTTCTGCTTATATTGGCTGTAGATCAGTGTAGCATCTCTGAGTTCAGCAAAATGTAACTACAAGCAGAACAGCCATTGTTTTCTTTTGCATATGTACACATAATTTTGAACAGAGGGCTCCAAGCATATTCTTGATTTAAGTTGTCACTAACTTCAATGCATGCTTGGTTTTCATTTTTGTTCTACTTTTATCTTTTGCTTTTGTTGCCCGAGAGATTCATAGCCAGCTGTAAAGCTCCTTCGGGCAACACCCAAAAGGACTTAAATGAAAGCAGCTAGAAAACTGCACTGTATGAAGACATCCAAAGATAATTAGGTAGCCTTGTACAAGAGACTGTGATGGGAACTGAGACTGGGGGTGGTGAATACAACCTGAATTAACAATCACTACTAGCATAGACTTGGAGAGTTACTATGAATCAGCTTTTGTCTGCATCTAGTCTACCTTCTGGTGAGGACAACTTTTCTTCCAGATACTTACCGTACCAGGGAGAGACTGAAAAATTATGTTTTCCTCCTATTTCAACACATGATCCAAAGACAATTTGGCAGACTTTAGCATCCTTTTGGCACAAAAGAACCTTTCAGATATATATAAACTTTTTTGTCTTTCATTTGTGATCCAGAAATACCAAAGTTGTGTCAGTTGAGCATACCGTCTTGAAGAGCAAGATGCAAAATGATTATGTCCCATCTAGGAATTTATGAGTGCTGTGAAAGAAGGATATTGAATGAAACTAAAAACATCTGCAATTTTGAATGACAGAATATATATTTTGGAAGAATCTTTTTATGATATTTTGTTTATTATTTATTGTCACGGAATCCACTTATGCTGACTTCAGAAATAACATTAGCTAACTGCATTGCGAATGTGAAAAATAATCTCACTTCACACCAGGCTGATTTGGTTGATAGTTGGCATAATGTTAAAGTTATCAAAAATAATGTGGTAGATTTTGCTGTTTAACTATTCTATGAGAAAATATATATTTGTTACCTACTGATAATGAAAATTGAGCCATGTAACAATTCTGCTGTAAGCACTGACAATTTTATAGGTACCCTTCGTGCTAATACTGACCTCTGTTACTTTGAGGGCAAAGTGTAGCTCTTTGTAGTAACATTTTAGTTTAAGTTTAGCATAGTTTTCTTTTGCCATTACGTTTTATTCTCAGTCTATCAGATTTGGTGGAATCAATAGGGTGATTTAAATCTTGAATTTTCTAGAGGTTATATAGCTGTAAGAGATGAACACACACTGAGCTTCAACACCTCTTCTGAATATCCTGAAAAACTGGAAGACGAATAGGAAACAAGATTTTAAAGACGGGAAAGGAGGTAATTTTGTAGAGAAAAAAAATATTACTTATTCTTTTTCTAAGTAAAATAAGCTGATCACTTTTAACTTTTTGTCAGTTTAGTTCTCGATACTTCCAGTCATCACAGTAGCACTTTTCTGCACTTGTTACGTAAATAATCTGAGTATAAATGCTCAGAATTGTATAAATTACTCCTGTCATTACACTTTTTTTTTTTTCTCTAGAAAACTTCAACTAATAACAATGTAACAATGACATTTGGTGGCAGAAATCCATTTGTACATGTTAAATAATCATCTACCTCCCCAATCAACATATAAATATTATTATGGAAAACTGATGGAAAAGTTTATTCAATTGCAGGTCCATACAAGGTTTGCCTTTAGTTTTCAACCTATTCTTCACCACTTAGTTGCCTTGTATCTTTCTTCCTTGTTCTCTTTTTATTTATTATAACTTGACTTTATATGATCTATTCAAGTGCCCCTGTTTTTTGGGGGCATAGTTTTATTTCCTCTTTAATATGTTTTTTCATTTGGTCATTCATTGTAGGTAACTTTCTGGTTCTCAGGTAGTGCCAAGAATTTTCCAGCATTTTAAATGAAGTTTCAGTTTGATCAGGATTTATTATTTATAATTATCTGTGAAAGGAAATGCAATCCTGGCTCAGAAACAGCCAGTCTGACGAGCTGGCCTTGTGCCGCAGGTCTTGGATTCCCTGAGATCCCAGAGTGCAGAGGAACTGGAGTGCCTAGGAATCAAAGCTGACCCAGAAACCTTGGCACTTGGATGCTATGACTCCCACGAGCTTTTGTCTGTCCAGGCTGAAACTGAGCCAAGACTTTGCTAACCTTGGAAGACCTGGGAGTCTGGATCTTTGCAGCTGGCAATCCCAGGACTTTCTGGGTCACAGGTCCTTGCAAATCCATTCGGTGGCTCTCTGCAGAACTGGGAGCCTGGAAATGTCTTTGAGTTGGGCCACACAGGAGCCTGAAAGCGAAGGTAACAAATCATGCCTGAAAAGAAGGTTTCCATTGAAGCTTTATATTTGAACTCCTTTCATGAAACATTCTTACAATGATAATTTGAAATTGTTTTAAAGAGAAACAGTTCTGGAGCAGTGTTAAGCTTGTTAGCTGGAAAGACCTCTGCAAGTTTCTGGATGTTTTGCTCTGGAAACACTGATATGTTGAAGAAAACCATTTGAGGCATCTTGCAATGTCTCCAGAAGTTTGATTTCAACTCTTGTTCTGAATTTGCCCTAGAGAACAAGACATGTCCTTGATTTTTATGACTCCAAGATCGTTTTCACATAAGGTTATATGCGGATGTGTGTATAGTATGTGTTTATGCTGGAATTCCACAATGATCATAATTCTGTTTCCCCTAAAATCAGCTGGAGTTTGGCAAATGATTTCAGTTAAAACAAATTAGATGTTCATTCAGAAATAAACAGATTCTTTTGGCATGTTGAACTTGTGTCTTTTCATAATGGTTATGAGGCTTGTTGCTTTTCAAAACTGGAATGTGATTTGTGTAATTTATGGACATAAAGCCAAATGAAAAATAGTTCCAGAAAAAAAAAAAAAAAAAAAAGACAAGGTTGTTATGGTTCCAGTAATGTAGATACTTACTGGTTTTGGTTAATTATTATTTTTTTTCCCCTAAAGGAATAAAATACATCTTTAGTCTCTGGCTACAGATGCTGAATGTTGCCCTTCCTTAGCACTTTGGATTACCAGAATTTTATGTGGATGAAAGTCACTTTTAGGGAAAAGATCGGAGTTCAAATTCAATTTAGATTAACCTCCAAACATTCAGATGCTTCCTGTATCTTAATATTTGAATGCTTATTGGGTAACAACTGTATCAGCTTCTTTACTATCCAAAATCTGGTCTAAGAGTCCTATGGGAAAAGCATTTTGTGCTTAAGATTTTTCATACGTTTTGCATTAGAAGCCAGGAAGCTTGTGAAACAGTTTTTTTTTCCAGACTTTCTTGCTGTTTTACTAGGCTCTGAACTTTCTGAACTTTCCAGTGCATTGTTTAATATGAGAGAAAAAAAGGCAACATATTGTCCTGCTTAGTCCACTCTGTTTGGACTCTTGGATTTTCTGATCAGTCAGGCGGTGGCTGTTTGCATAATACTGCATGTCATGACTTTCTATCTCTGTCCTAGCACACGGGGGTTTCCCAGCAAATATTGGCACTGCCACCCATTATTGAGGAAAAACTCTCTCATCATCCTGCTCTGCTGCTCTGTCAATCCCAAATTGAGAGATAAGCCACAGCCATGGTTTCTCAAGCTATCTCCTGTAAAGGAAGGATTGCTCTTGGAGAGGAGCTCTTGTGTGACCAGAGGGGTCTGTGCTTTAAAAGTATGTGCCCCAGTAAGACAGGGCTCTACTAGACTCTTTGTTTAACTATGTCAGTTAATCCTTGTTAATTGAAATAATGGAATGGGACGGTGCAGTGGAAGAACAGCCTTTGAAACAAAAGTTTAGCACCCCAATTTTTATTTTCAGGCATACTATTAGAATTCAGGGAACAGCAAAGGAGTTTAAAACGTTGTGAGACACAGAAACCAATTCAAAGACCCTATGTCAACCTTAAAAAAAGGTAGAGAAACAAATAAAGGAGTGATGTGGTTGAGTTTCTATTGTAAACTATTTTAGCTGTCAAAGCAAGCGATACAACGCATGTTTGGATTACCCAGAATAGCAACGTATTTGCTGCTCATTAGAGACTTCAGAGACTTCAGTAGAGACTGCTTGTCACAGTATGCAATTACTAAGATGGATATCAAAAGGAAACATCAAAATCGTATATTTTGCAAAAGAGAGGACATTATAAATAGATAAATGAAGTGCCTCAGATAAAGCAGAAACTATTAAGTTATTATATTATATGAGGCTGGAGGGTTTTGTTTGTTTGTTTGTGTTTTGTTTCATTTTGTTTTTTTTTCCAAGACTCTGTTCAGCAACATTGAAGTTAAAGTTGAATGATAAGAATATGCTTAAGACTCATTATGGTAATCTCTTAAACAAAAGTGCCAATGGACATTAGTCGTTAGCTTTAAAATCACTCAGGTGATTATAGAACATCTTAAACCACAGATTAACATATAGGGCATATTTTGTGAAGGCAACAGCTAAACCTATAGTGACTGTAACAGATCCAGGATTTCAACAAGAGTAAATGAAAGGATCCGGGACAGTACTAAGGTCCTCCTCTTTTTAAAAAATTTCTTATTGTTGTGACTGGACTTCTCTTTAATAGAGAACTAAATTCTTCTAATTAACAAAAAATATTACTAAAGAAAGATAAAATCTTATCTGTCACAATTTACTTATCAAAAACCTCTACTAATTTGTCATCTTTCTAATTGTTTGAAAAGACATACTTAAGAACCATACTCAGTATGACCTCTATGCTGGTAAGATGTGAGCTAGAAGATGAAGGACCAAATTATCTGCTGAGAAAGTACTTGAGGTTTCGTACTTCATATTAGAGTGTTGCATTCATTTGGTCAATTCATAAATATCAGAATGGTGTCAATACAACTTTGCCATATAATAGAATATATGAAGTCTAATCACAGCTTTTTAAGAGGTTTTTTTCATGTGTGAAAGTAATATATTCGGGCTCCTGATGCCAATTATATAAAGACATAACTTTTCAACTCATAATTCAAACTAAACACGACAACGGAATGAAACATATTTCTGTGCTGTGCTATTTCTTGACAAATAAGTACCAGTACGAGAACACAGCCTCAGATTCTGAGTTCAAACATTATTCTCAAGGCTATGTCCATATACCTTCAGTATGGAGATGCAGATAACTGAATGTCTTACTATATGCGTACCAAAATTAATAATCTGTTTCATGTTTATGTAGCTAATTGGGCAATTAGAGAAGGAAAAAGCAAATGCTGAGTGGAAAACTAAAAAGGAAATGAAGGTAGCATCAAGTGAAAACTTGAAATAATTACTAATGATACCACATGTAAAAAAATTTTTAAAACTCTGTTCTTCCTCGTGAAAATATTGTTATATTCAATGCAGGTCTCACTTCTACCTGCTCCATAGAATGTTTCAAAGCACATAATCAGCCAAAGTTATACAAGCAAAATTACAATCACAAATATTCCTGACAGTTTACTTTGTGCTGAATGTCTCCATTAATAGATGTCAAACTATTTGATTGTCATTAATTGGATTTTAGAAAAGTTTACAATTTCAGAGGACCTGGCTAGGAATTCTTTGCATTATTGACGAAGTTTGTGTTCTGTTTTCTGTCAGTTGAAATAAACATCTAGAAAATGTGTTTCTCTTAATCTGTTTTCTGTATTATGTTAAGGAAAATTAAAAGGAGAACATTAATTTGAGGAGATTCCTTTATAAATTGTGTTCAGTAAGTCAGCAAAATCCAACAGTTAAATCTGATTTTTGTTCTGACCGTATTAGAAAAAAAAAGAATTATCTATAAGCTTTTATTTTTATATCATGCTGATATGAATGGGAATTGAGATTATTTAATATAAGTGACAAGTAAAAAACTAAGTCAGATAAGGACATGAGTAACTATGAACAGGTATGATTGCTAAGGAAAATAAACTCAGGAGTTTGGGGGAAGTAATGTATGGGGTGATAGATAAATACACATCAATAATAAACTTATCTGTTTTTCAAAGTGACATAGATAAAAGATTTATTTCCTTTTGTCTTATATTGCAGTGGGAAATATTCTGTCACAAAGAGCTAGATGCTAGCTGAATCTTTCTTAAAAACTTGTACATGTCTGTCTCTTAAGTGGTTGATTTTTAAACATAAAGCAGCATGTCCTTATACAAAAGCTCTGTCTTTTAAAATTTATTTTTTATCACTCTTGCAGGA
Organism: Columba livia; assembly: GCF_036013475.1. Classification (NCBI taxonomy): domain Eukaryota; kingdom Metazoa; phylum Chordata; class Aves; order Columbiformes; family Columbidae; genus Columba; species Columba livia. The sequence continues at coordinate 143,198,746 of NC_088603.1, read as the reverse complement.
TTTGAACACAGGAAAGACATTTAAAATGATATAATGGAAGAATATTACACTGTAGGTCACACAGATTGTCTCATACTAATTTACAGGGCACTAGTCATGACCCATCAGTTAAGAAGTCACAATATTTTCCATTATAAGCCTCCCTTGAAGTTTCTCTTTCCTTTTTTGTCATTCACACGCTAATCCACATGTATCACAGATGTTTATGCAGATTCATGAACATTTTCAAAAAACATAAAATTAATTTTAGATGACATTTAAAAAAAAATATATATAATTGGTTTGCAGTAAAAATTGTGTTGTTCATGTGCACCTGGTACATTTGCCTAAGGAGAAGATTCATTCTTGGTTGCCTTCCCCTGACACGTCTCCTAAATCATCAGGTCATTCAGTCCTGGGCTGTGTGAAGGCAGTGAGATAGGTGTGCTCCTTGTGTGCTCCTCATGTGCTCCTCATGTGCTCCACAGCCCCACCTCCTGCTGATGTTCCCACTGGGTCAGTATGTTGGTCACAAGGACACGCAGGTTCATTCAGAAGGAGGGGAGCAGAGCAAAGGGCAGTACCCCCTGGCTGGGGGATCTGTGCTCAAGGACTCCAGGAGAGACACATAGTCAATGTGTGTCTTCATGTTCCTCACATTCTTGTTGCTGTGGTACAGGAAAAATGACAGTCACAAACCACAGATGATGGGGTAGTCCAAGAAACAGAATGGTTCAAATAACTGACTTGGTTTGGCAAGCTAAATGAATCGAAAGTCAAGAAACGATCATAGTGGCTCCAAAGGGATGGGCTTTGTTTGCTTGTTTCTGCCAAAATAGGAAATATATGTAAATAATATTATAATGCAGTTGCACACTATTACACTGTCACGTCTAAATTCAGAAACAAGATTAATTGGGCTGTGATTATCTCTACATTTGGTAATGTCAAGAATTATGAGGGATGGTGAGTTTTGAAGATGTTTGTTCAACTTTTGCTTGGACAAAAAAATAGAAGTGGGTAGTTTTGCCTTTGGGACAGAGATTTAAAGGTCAATATTCCTTGCTTTATGACTAACAGTCTCAGAGACTCTTATGTCACTCATTCCCAGGAAAAAAAAAAAAAAAAGAAATTAAATTAATTAATCCCTGTAAAATTTTAGGTCTCTCTAAACCTGGAAATAGGAAATACAAAGCAATTATTCATTTTGCATTATATTCTTATATGCATCAGTTGAGTTCGGTGATATCACACTTCCTCTTTGTGTGGTTATGAAAAAAGAAGTTGCTTTAGCCCAAAAAGTGGCATGTTATGGCTATAAAATAACATAACCGTCAAAACTTGTGAGAGTAGTACTTACATTTCAGTTATGAAGTAATCAAATTTATGTACTGGGCTGATTTTTTTTTCTCAGTTAAGGGATGACACAAGCTGTTACATAGACTAGACCTTAGATAGCACAGATATAACACTAATTCTTCTCAAAAATTATTTATTTAAACAATATCAGAAATTGAGTTAAGTATCTCACTACTACCTAAGATTCATATTCACATGACATTAATGAAACATGTACATATTAGTTCATGCTGTACCTACACATGCTACCTACTTAGAATAGTGGTTGAACACTATATCAGCTAAAGAGACCAAACTGTTTATGTGTTAATATGTAACAGATGTCTGAATCAGTTATCTCCACTCATACTAAACATTGTATTACATCCTTAATTTTGGCCAGTATACTAAAATCTATTTCCCTTGAAAATATAGTTGTAGGTCACACATATTTGCAAACTTAAAAAGGTTGCCATATTAAATTGTGGATTTAATTTTTAAAAAGTAGAAGTATGAATCAGTATTAAAATCTTTTTGGTTTAAATTACATATTTTATTCATTATCTTGAATTATTCCCTTATAGGAATTTGCTCTAATAAAACAGTACAGAACTCTAAAAATTTATCATGTACTCTTGCTGATCCAAACACAAGCAAGCAATACCATTTATATTATTCTCTCAGTTAGTGATCCACAGGGAAGATACATTTTTCTAGGGAAAAAAAATAAATCCATCATATACATGAAATACTGTTTGCATCTGAGAAAGCTGCAATCAAATTTTAATGTTTATGAACTCTGAACAGAGGTAGAGACAAAATGCATTACCATTCTTCACTTTCACAGATCAAGATATCAAAAATACAGCAATCTGTCATAAGAAAAAAAAAAAAAATAAGGTTTAATAATGAGTTTGTCTTCATCAAGATTTACAATCACATTTGTTAGAACATAAGACAATAATTCAAAACGTTTTTCCAATAGAAATTTCTATAAGCTTTACAGGAATTTACGAGTAATTAGCAGCGGACAGTCTAATTTTCTGGAAAGGTATAAAAAGGATGTTTTAATTGCATAAATACTGTGAAAGTATACATATTTTATATATAAAAGAAATAGTATGAAAAAATAAATGCAAACCAAAGTCTTACAGTGAAATGGTAAGATTTGCATTTTAAGCAGGCTGTCTTTACTGTATTGTGTGTTTTGAAATTGAAGAATTGGACCCCAAAAGCAGGAAATATTAGTGATTTTTCTTCTTGTTGTTCATATTGAAGCTGTTTTGGACATAAATATGAATGTATGTATGCATCCATGCATGTCTTTATATATATGTATGCCTTCTTTATTTCATTCTGTGGTCTGTACAGGAAAAAACAACACACACACACAAAAAAAACAAACAAATAAACCAAACCAAACCAAACCAAACCAAAAACTTGAAGAGTTTGTTAAAATCAATAGAAATATAGATATGTGAAGTTGAGAGGAAATACATACATATATATACACAGTTAATGTAAATATATTTCCTTTCAACTTCACATTTATGAGACACATAAGTGAGGATCCACTTTGGAATATCTCCCTGTATGATTTATGATTTAATTTAAGTATTTAATCTTTTTTTTTTACTATGGCCAGAGTCCTGCCATTGTCTTTCAGGCAAAGTTTCCACTGAAATCAGAAGTTTAGCCTGAGCAAGTGTTTTAGTTTTAAGCATTTTATTGAGAAATAACTGTCAATAATCCCCTTTTCAAAGAATGGCTATGCTATGACACAGCTTCAATATTGTATTCTGCTAGTTTATTGTTTTTAAGCTTACACTTAAAAAACATATTTATGAACACATAATTTAGAAATTGACATTTGGAAGCTCTGAACAGATGCAGTTTTAGAGTAAGGTGGTTGGAGAAATGCTTCCCAACTACTGGTGCTCAGGGTTATATTGAATTTGCTTCCTGGAACAGGAATGCGAGGCAGTGCAATGGCTTTCATATGTTTACAAATGGTGCATGAAAAGCATCACCGTTCAGCATTGTTTGTGTAAGTTAGACTCACAGGTTGAATAGTCAGCATAAATTTTTCCTGTCACGAGAGAGGATAAGCTCATCAGGTCCATTAGGTCAGAGGTTGAATAGGAAAGGCAAGAGACCATGCAAGAGTTCCCACCACTATGCCCTACTTGTAAATAAATAGAAGACTTCAGTCTCCACTATTATCAAGTCTCCTCATTTCACAAACACTTAATTCAGCAGCACAAATAGGCTTGCTTTTTTTTTTTTTTTTTTTTTTCCTTAAAAGATAAAAAGACACCTACAGATCTTATTCTGTTTGCCCAGGCCTGTCTGCCTTTCTTTAGCATTTGTGATGACTGATTGCTTCTGTGTTTCATCAATTAAAAATGTTTTAGGGTACAAAGTCTTCAGCATGTTTAATAGAGTCTGGTTAAGTAAACATCCTCCACCAAAGCAGCACAAGTAGAGCTTAAAATAAATACTGCTACTGTGCCAAGTTCATAATTGCTTGCACATTTAGCACTTTACTATGTCCTAAGCAGAGCCATAAAAAAGCTTTGTGTACTTACTGTAGTTGTCACGAAACTATAGCCAATTTAGTATTGCAGGGTATTTACATTTTTGAAATATTTGATTTTCCAGTTTATATTATACATAAAATTTGTTTCAAAGGATCAAAAGCTGAGCCTGAGGATGAGCAGAGGTCAGGCTTTGTCCACAAACTAGCCGTGTGCTTTGGTACTGATTTCTTTCTGCCAACAGAATAAATTTTCAAGTATACAATGTGAAGGGATCCAATACATCTGTCACTCCCAGTGCTAACAGTTTTATTGGAAAGGTAGACTTGTGATTTTATTTCAAGACTGATAAAATCTATTCAAGTGAGGTGACAGACACCTGTTACACCCAAGAAAACTGACCATAACAACCGGGTGTTTAAAAAACTTATCACTGAAAAGCTGTACACTCAATTATATTTGTGGAATATGAATATTTATGAAAAATCTCTCATGCAGACTAATTTATTCATTAAAATAAATGGAACTTAAAAAAAAACACAACACAAAAGGAAAATATTTATACTAAAAAAAATGTAAGATGTAAAAGTTATATAAATGTAATTTATTTCAAATTTAAGACACTTTAAGCTGCTAAAAAATGTATAAAATCCCTAGGGTAAATTTGTTTCAAGTCCAATATATAGGCAATATAATGTCTGTAAAAGAAATTAATAACAAGCTTTGAAACATAGTGAGGAAACAGGATATAAAGATAAGTGATAATACAATGTTCAAAAAGAAAAAAAAAATGAGTTGTATGTAGCATATCAAGAATTACAGTGAATTTAGTGAATGTTGACTGTAAGAAGGAATGCTGGCCAAGATTTTGAAAAGCCATTTATGTTCTGTTTGTATCCACTGTTGATACTGTTGGTTAAGGCATGTTAAAGAGAACAGGTTTTCAGAACAGAGATACTCAGCTTTTCCAGATAATCAAGCCTTAAACAGGCAAGATATGGAATGACAGACTTTGCATGAGCCTCTGCAGGAATCCAAGGTAAATTTGCTGTTGATCATGTAATGAATCTTACATTTGTAGTCTTGAAATGTGGCCTGCAGATCATATCCTCAATAACTTAACTTTTCCAGGGTATGTGTTGACAAGTTGGATTATACCTTATGCATCCAGGGTATCTGGTTCAGTTGCATTAGGTCCAAAACTTCAAGTTTGCCTATCCCTAAACCTTGAGGAAATTTGGAGTGAAAAGTAAGCATGTATAAATAGAATGGCTGTGGCTACATGCTTCTGGAATATCTGCCAGGATGCTCTAGCATTTATCTGTCATCTCTACCTAACTTTCTTTCCATAAAAAATTCTCACATACTGTCTGCTCTATCATTGTTAAAAAATTCATTTGTGATGTTGCTGTCTAGAGTGAGGATATATTTTTCCTACCAATTGCGGAGAAACCTGGTCAAAAAAAGGAAAGTAAAAGAAAGATCTGAAGATAGCTGAAGTGCTTCCCTTCTAAATTTAGCTATAAGTTAAATCTGAATTCTAGTCTCTCTATGTGCAGCCTGTTCCACCTTCCATGTATTTTTCACTTTCCCTCCATCATTCCTTTGGTTTTGTGAAATTTTGAGCATATTTGTATTCTTATTACATGATAAAAAGTAAAAAATAATATTTATAGTATTAGATGATCACTAGAGGATTTGTGTCCTGTGTAATCCTTTTCAGATTTGAAAAGTCCCCACGCTTTACACTGTGACTGAAAGTACAAGATAGCTATATGTGTATGAATGAGAAATCAACTATTTAAAATACAGCTTATTGTAAGAATTCCTACTGATTATATTTGTGGCATGTTTAACCAAGCCATTGGCAAGCAGAGCATTCTTGTTTCAAATTCCAAACAGTGAGATTGCTGTATTAGGAATTGTTCTTTAATATACATTAAATACTAAATTTGGGGTTTGCTTAAGTGTGCAATAACCATTCACAAAAATTAAAACTAGGTCAAGAAAAGTTTTTGTATTTCACAACCATGTATGCATTTAGTTGAAACTGTGTCAAACAATTGTTAAAATTTTTGTTGCATTAGCAAAAGGAAGTACTGCATTGTTAAGAAAAAAATAAGTATTTTAATTGACTACTTCAATTAAAAGAACACATTAAATGTTGCAATTTCATAGCTGTGCAATGATAAAGTGCATTTGCTTGAAGACAACACAGTACAAGTATCCCCAAAATGAGTAGCACAATTGTGCTATCCACATAACAGAAGAAACTAAAGCATTACAGAGAAAGGAAACTTTAACAAACAGGTTCACATCACTTAACAGTTCAGTTAATCAACTTAATTTGATAACAGATTGAAAAGTATATTTAATTACATACCATTTATGGTTCAAGGACATGAGAATGAATATCTGATCTAGAAGGGGAGATGTCTGAATGAAATATTATTCTTCTGTGAAGGGGATGTATTGAAAGCATTTTGTTTTATTTTTAAGAGAGCTAATTACTCTGGAGAAGAAAGACAGACTTATCCAAGTTAAGATAGCAAGTAATCTCTTAGTCTGGATATTTACCTAACAGAGATCCAAGCAGTGAATTTCAGGATACTCTTTCCTCCTTTCTCTCTGTACTTTTTGTTGTTGTTGCTATTGTTGTTGTTAGTTTGTTTTGTTTTATTTCTCGTCTTCTCTCTCTCCTGAGTATACGTGAGCATATGTTGTAAGTATATATAACATTAAACAGGCACCTAAAGATGTATTAGAAATTGTACCATAATGTACTCAGCTAAAATGGAGTATGTGTCTAAACTGTGGAAACAGGAAAAATTTACATTATCATATTGAAGACATCTCAGGAAAAATCAAAATTTTTAATTCAAAGGTAGTTTAGTAAAAGAGCTTCAATTACTGAGCTGTAAATGCACAGGTTACATAGTCTTTTCTTTGCTACCATGGATCTGCATGAAGACTACTGCTCCAGCTTGTCAATGGCTTTCTTGTACTGGGGAACCTAAACTGGGATGTAGAACTCCTGTTGTTTTGTGAGTTCCAAATAGGTCAGGGCCTTTTGTGGTTTAGTGCCAAACAGGGTGGAAGCCTCTCAGCCTGCAGGCTAAGATCTGTTAAAGTGCCTATGGCTGGTCTTCACTGCAGTAGGGCTCCCTCTCAGCTCCACCAGAACACCCTAGGCCTCCTCTGCCGAGCTACTTCACAGCCAGTTGACCCCCACCCTGCACTAATGCACTGGGCTGTCCCCTCCATGGTGAATGATTTTGTACCCACCAATGCAGAGCTTTATTAGGTTTCCATCAGCCATTCCCCTGACCTACCACGGGTCCCTCTGAACAGCAGCCCTGCCCTTCCACATATCACCTGCTTCCTGCAATTTGGTGTCATCTAAAAATTTGCTAAGGATGCTTTTGACTTTTTTTTTTTTCACTAGTAGATAATTAAAACATTAGTCAGTATTAACCTCCGGTATGGACACTGAGGAACATCACTTGCAACCATCCACCGGCTAGATTTTAGCTGAAGCAGACCAACCAGTTTTTTACCTAAGTCTTAGTCCACCTATCCAGTCTCCGTCTCCCCAGTATGGCTGATGGAAGGACAGGCTAAAAGTCTTAGTAAATCAAGGTACATGGTACCCACTATTGTTCCTTTGTCTCCACAGGCAGCTGTGCTGTCATGAGAAGCAAACAGAAGAGATAAGTAGGAGTTTCTTGAACTGAGGCCTTGTTACAGCAATCTGCAAACTGTGTATTTTCTATTTTATTTTCTGTTTCATCTTTACTATGTAAGCACCTGTAGTATGCCACTAATAATTTTAAAATATTAAAATAATTTACTAATTTAAATGATCAAACTTTGGGTGTTACACACTTTGCAAATATTCAGCGTTAGTAAATAACTGGATACACACCAGCATCCACAACAGGGTCCTGATACAATTTTGTTTCATTCAAACAGTCTCTGGGAGTTTGGTAAAGTACTGGGTTAAAACCCCCAGCACTCAGGTCAGTTCTGTTGCTAATTCTGAAAATCCAACATCTCTTCCTGAAACAAAGTTCAAAATCAGTGCTGCATTTCTTGTGTGTCCAAAGATCTAATGCTTTAGAATCAAGGGACTGAATCTTGTGTGTCCCACCATACAAGATCTTCCTCTGTGCCAGGATGCTTTTGAGATACAAAATGTGATGGATTATGATGAAACAGGGTGATGGATTATGATGAAGCAGGGTGAGGCAAAGGTGCCTTAAAATATCCTTTCACATCTAAAGTCGTTGAGTTATTTGGCTGAAGGATTCTTACAGATTTGTTTTAATTTTCCACAAATAATTACACATGTACAATTGCAACTATGTTCTATTTTTATTAGGAATTTGTTCTATGGTGAAGGAAGTATTCAGAACTTTTTATTTAAAAAAAAAAACAAACTTACATAAAAAGTCAATATGAAATGAAATATCCACATACAAATGAATTCTATAATAATTTCATCTCCTCTATGAACAGACAAAATTGTCCTTTCTGTCTTTTACAGATGTGTTACAATGAATGTCCCAACTTTTTCAATTAGTTTAAAAGTTCTGGTTTTCTGCCTATCTAAATGCCACAGTGCCACACATTGTCCTCTGAGAGGGAGCAGAACTGTCCTCACAACACCCTTGCTCAGGAAGAACAGCGTCCTTTTATCTGTGGTATTGAGGGAATAGTAGATTAAGTGACTTTCTCAAGGATGCAGGAAATCTGTGGTAAAGCAGAAAAAGGAATCCCAGTATCATGAAACCCTAGACAGAAGCGTTAACCACGAGACCACCAAAGCTCAGGCCTGAGGCACATTCTGATGAGGGAAAAAAAAAAAGTCAAGCTAAATGTTTCAAATGGAAACTGGTGGGACTTCCAGTCCCTTCCACAGATACTCCCCAGCAGAGCTGCATGGGACCTCATGCATCAGCTGAACGTAGACACAAAAGCTCTGAAGGATACATGGTAAGGGGTGTCATGGGGGACTGCCACATCTGAGCAAGGAGAGGAGTTTCTGGACAGCACTCCATGCTGTGCCAGCTCTCAGGTGTGCTCTCAGCATGGTTTTGGTGTAAGTAGGAGAAAATTTAAAACAAAACAAAACAATTGCAAATGCCTCTAACCAGAGTTTCACTTGACATTAACAGATCATACCAGGGGAAACAAAGGTGAAAAATAAACCTGAAAGTCTGAAAAGTCTTTTTTTTTTTTAAATTGCCTGCTGTTGAGGCGTGGGGTGATGCAGGAGAGATGGGCAGCTCTCTTGTGCGGTTTCTAGCAGTGACAAACACAGTAGTCACAGAGTCACCCGGGTTCAACACTGACCAGAGACGGTGCCTGTGCGCCACACCTTGCACCCTCTCACCACATCTGGGTGGTTGGGTAGGACAGACAAATTGATAGTTATCTTGCTTAGTGCATTTAACTCTGGACAAAGGGGAGACAAGAAGGTAGAGGATGTTCAGACACAACAAGTTACCAGAGAACAAGGGAGAAACAGCAAGTGGGTGTCCAGAGTTTCTTTTACAAGCGAAGGTTAGTTCCTCTCACACTCTTCTGTTAATCAGTTATGAAATTAACACTTAGCATTAAAATCTGTGAAATTTAATGTACAGAGTTTTTCAAAAAGATGGACACAATTTCAAAGCAGTAGTGATTTCGAATTTGGTCCGTCTTTTTGAAACACCCTGTATATGCATAATTATCACAGCACCTAATTTGTTTGTTTTCTTTTTTTTTAGATTTGTTTTGCTGTTTTTTTTTTTTTCAAGATTTAAGAAATGCTGCAAGTGGTTTAAATCTAATTCTCAGAAATCTTGAGGTGAATGAATAATAAATTCACTCTTTATAATACACTAAGAAATTTTAGTACTAATTAAAAGGACAGTTCATTTCAAAGTATTGCTTCATTATTAATAAATAAGAATTTGGATGTAGGTGACTGTACTTTCTAGTGTTACTTGTTATAGTCCAAGCTCAAAAATCTCTTTTCTTTGTCTTTATTTTTCCCCCAGAAAACCTAATCTCTTGGAATTACTGTATTATGGAAAAATATTTCCTTTCTTGTAGAAACAAAATTAATGGACTAGTCACTCGTATTTCCAGAAAAAAAAAAAAAAAAAAAAAAAGGACATGCTACCTGCATTTACTAAAGACAAATAATACAAATCTAAAAATAAAACTAAACACAGAAATTTGACCTTTCTACTAAATTATCATAATTTTTTTCAGATAGGAATTCATAATGTTTCAATTACATTTGTAAATCTGTAAACAGCTGAGTTTACCAGATAATACAAAAGGAAGTACTGAAATACCTTTTTTTTTTTCACTATTATCACAAAGATACAAAATTTTATAATATCAAATTTGGCAAATAGTTTAATATTTCACAGGTCACAGTGTCATAAACATTGTAAGTCAAATTACAGAGTCTGTGTCCCTAGAAGTTTTTCTTCCGCAACATCTCTAGGATAACACTGTTTCAAACCTTTAACATGGATTTTGGGAAAACTCATAACAGGAATGGGAAAATCTGCCCTGGAGTTCCTCATTAGTGCTCCAGTTTCCTGGAATTCTTGTCCCCTATATATGCAGCACCATGTTGAAAATCATTTTTCTAACTGATGTTTTAGAGCAAGAAGATTTCCAGATGGACCCTGATTACCATCCCCCCACCTCCATTCTGTTTGCTTTGAAAATAAACTTCCGAAGTGGAGACTCTGATTCAGCAGGAAATTCAGTGGTTAAATTGGAGATGTGTTTTGGAAAGAGAGGACTATAGCCATAGGTGGTCAGGCTGACTTATTTTAGGGTGAAACTGGACTGTCCTTTGGGAAATATAAATAGAAGCATATGAGAATGCTGAAACACTTAAATTGCACTTTGACGTGTGTTTTTTCCCCCTTACCAGAAAATGAAATAGAGACTAATCCAAATATCAACAAGCTAAATAACAGTCTTTCCTTCACATCAGAAATGCTGCAGTGAAATTGTTGAAATGTATAGTGAGATCAGGCTCACTCATGTAACATTGTCACCTGACAAAAGTTCAACAGCTTTTGTGAAGTGCATTTGTTAAAATGTAACAGGATAAAATCCTCAGGTTATACATTTTCATTTCAGTCACAAGAGAAAATATGAAGTGACAAATTTACCTGTACTTTGCTATTTAGCTGTGGTAGGTAAAAGTTGAGGAAAAAATAAGCTTTGGTCTCAACATAGGCAAATACATTGAAGAAAGAGCTTGGGATCTGATTCCAGATCAAATTTCACAGCTAGTTCTTTGCTTTGGTCCTTTTCAGTCATAAACATCAGGACAGAGCACTCAAGCTCCATGGCTGTATTTGAATTTTGAGGACTGACACTGTTTCTGACAGTTGCCAGTACCAGATGTTTCTGAATACAGTCTTTAATTATTTTTAACTCTGTTGATAGGAGCCATCTGCTTCCCAAATATCTCAGCTAGAGAATGACTGTAATGTATATTTAATAATTAACTGGTAATGAGCTGAGCTGAACGACTTTGTAATCAGATAAGCATTTGTAAATCTATTATCTTCTCTTCCTTACCTAATGGGATTTTAAACTTTCAGGATTTGCAAACCACAGTGTTTTTCAGTGCTTACCAGTGGATGAGGACCTTTGTATACTGATATGAAGCTAACTTTTCTTTGATACTTCTCACCAATTTCTTAGCCAAAGGCTATTAACCTAAAAATCATCTGAATGTACCTTTAAAATACTGCCAAAAGTATATTCTGAACCAAAAGTATATTCAGTAGAGACAAAATGGTGGTTAAGCCTTGTAAAAGACAAAAGGGGATCAGAGTAAAATAGAATCAAGTTATTCTTTGTTAAATTTGCTTTCTAAATTTCCCCTGTGGTCAACCATACTGTATAGAGTTTGATTCAATTTATCAATGATAAGTCATTCCTATTAACAAATGTTCCTGTTCAAAGAAACTAATGGAAGTTTGTGGAATTTCTCATGCAAATCTTAAGCAGATATCCCAATCAAAATTTTGCATCTGTTGATTACAAAGGTGTTTTTTTTTTTTTTTTCTTTGATGATAGTTCTTATGGATTTTGGCCAGTACATCTCACTGTTAAGAATTGCTGATGACCTATGATTTATAGTTGAATGTCAGCACCAACTTTAAAAACATGAATGTTCTTTTCTTCAAAATTGCTCTGAAAATCCCTTGAGAAGAGGAGAACTGTCTGGCCCTTCCATTTCCAGTTTCAGCAGGAAGTTCAGGGGAACAAGAAAGCTAGAATAATACCAGAATATTTGTACAAAGTTAAAGCTGGATCTGGAATGAAATCAAGTGTATGCTTTCTTCTTTTTCTTTTTTTAATTAGGCGTGTAATACTTATCAGCAGATGAGTTTATCCTGGTGCTTTGGTCACATCTTAGGGTTACCACAAAGCCCTCCTCTGTAGTGAGAACGACTCCTAATATTTTCTGTCTTTATAGTCTGCACACCATGGAGACGTCATGTGGATTTATTGTACCCTGTGAAGACCACCTGAGAAGCTGGGCTTGGGAGACACAGCCAATGTCTGAACTCCCCCGTGTGCTGGATTAGACACCCAAGCCACAGCATATACATTGACCCATGTCATCTTCTCCTCCTGTGCCCATCCTGGTCTCACGCTCCCAGACCCTGCTGCATTTAGAGTCATGGTATAGCATACAGTTTTTGCTAGCTATGAAGTACAGAGGCAAGAAAGGCACTTTGTACACAATAATTATTTTTAAGCACCTCACTACCCCGTATTTACCCGTGCATGACCTAAGGGAAAGCACAAACAGTGAAACTACTGAGGTACTTAGCACCCCTCTTTAATCTCTGTACTAGTCAATGACTAACAGGCCTGTTTTTTTAGTTTTTACACAGAAAGACTTTTCCATTAACTTCTGGTTGATCTCAAGTTGAATTTTATAGATAAATACTTTGTGTTTTGGGACTTCAGTCTTAAACAACAACAAAAGCACTCAAACACCAGTGTTGTCTTTGAATTATGCAAGTTGGCAGATTTCTAAGGCAGTTTTACCTGCCTTGGGATGAAAGGAAAACAAGGAGAGTGGGTGAGAATGAATAGCCATGAAGCTGAACTTCTTCTGGGGTGGAAAATTTATTAGCTCAATAGAGTAGGAACAAGGAAGTGTATGGAGTGAAATCAAGAAAGACTTGAATTTGTGCACAAAACAATAAAGCAATGGCACACAAGGAATTTTTCAGTGTGACATGCCTCTTTGCAAACCTGCATCTGAAAAGAGCTCTGTATAGGGCTCATCAAAATTCTGCAGTCATGGTCCACAAACAGAGCAGGACACACAATGAATAAATGTCTGTACAAACATGGAGCTTCAGGGAAAATCAGACAGCTTTGTTATAATGTCATGGTTCAGTCTTGAAAACCATACTCTAAGTAGTACTCCTATTGGCTTCAATAGCATGATGGTCCTCAGGACTATCTAAAGAAAAAACAGTTCTGCAGACTCATCAAAAACCCCACCAGTCCAAACACACATCTTTTCACTCCTTCACTCTGTTGCTTCAGTATGGCTAATATAGCTAAGCACATGTATTGTTCTGTTTTTGTTTGTTTTTTTTTTTTCCCTTGAAAATATGAAGTGGCATGTGAGGATGATTTTGCATGGCATTATTTGCAATATTTATGTAAACAACTAGGGTATGATTTCTTTGTTCACAACCTGACAGTAATATACTGAATTTTTTAAAAGCTAACAGAATTTAAAACCTCAGAGGAAAAATTAGCCAGAACTTGTTCATAACATAAATAGCTCCTGTACAAACCCATAGCCGACACTTGAGTTGGACCCTATTTTCTAGAAGGAAATCTAAGGTGAAATCCTCATCCTGCTCTCTCACAGATAGTAACAGCTAGCAGGAAGTGGAGAACTATGTTCTGTCATTTTTTTGTTTGTTTAATTCAGGGCAAAATCTACCTTTAATAAAAGCTTATGGACACTAATGTGTACAATAAAATGGTAAATGCTATACAGCACTGTTCTTTAAAAAAATTATTTCCTTAAAACTAACATACAACAGTTGCTCCAGAAAGTCCAGTGCTGTCCTCCTTTCTTAGGCAGCACCTCCCTTCACTAGTTTCATCTGGATTTTATCTGAATAAAGAACTGCAGGATCTGCTCCCATGAACTGTGGATGAAATAAATTAAACAGGATAACTCATTAAGAAAACAAGTCAAAAGGGATTTTTCTGTTTGTAGTGTGAGAGATGTTGACAGCAGCTAACCTTACCAGCAAGCTTGTTGCTTCTATGTAAACCTGTTCTCTTTCAGATTTTTGGGACTTGTTGCCAAAGAACTTTGGCAGAGTCTATATCTGCCACTGCTGATCCCTTTTAATAAGGTTTGTGGGTCATTTGAAAGCTGCAAAGCAAAGTGAGACTTTGCTTTTTGTGTTTTGCCAATTTCATTATACTTTGGCTGGTAGTTAAGGGTCATTTCCAAAAGCCTAACGGACATTTTTATTAGGTTTCCACAGGGGTGCTGCTTTTTTTTCCTGGCAGATTTCCATACTCACTGTGACTAATGCAACCTCTATTGTTTTTTGACAAGAAGAAAAAAAAGACAATATTTTTCATTCCCCAAGGAGAGAAGCTGTCAGCTACCAGAAGAATAAAGCCTTCAGTGTTTACCTTTCCACACAGCCATATGACTGCACAGAGGCAACAGGAGATTTTTAATGGCTAGAATGAAAGAATACACAAAATGGCATCAATGGACTGAAAAAGTAAACAATTTGCATATTTCTTCTTGTCAGTCTGCCTTTTCTTCAGTGGCATGTCTCTATGGAAACAAGTAAAGATCACTTTAAGATGGCTATTAACATTTATGCCAAAACTAGTCACCTTTTGGCCACTCTGGAAGGTTGCTATGTCATCTGGATGCACAAAGTGAATGCCAAAGCGATTCAGTGCCTAGAGCACCCGGCTATTTATTGCTTTCAGGATTGACCTTATGTACGGATGTAGGCAGAATTGCCAGTGGAACCAAGAGGGGCTTTTGGCTGAGTAAAGAATGAAGGATGGTGCTGCTGGGAGCCAGTTGTCTGCTCAGTGCCTGGCCTCAGGAACTGGTTTGGATGTTAGACAGATGTGTTTGAGTGGGAAATCTCAGCTTCCTGATCCCAAGATAGCTCTGCCAGGGTGATATTTTGTCCCTTGCACAGAGTGGGAGAGGGAGGACTTTTGTAATGCTGGAATTCTTATTTACACTTTGCATTTTCATCTTGAATTCTCCTTTCTCAGGAGAAGTACAGAAAGCAAAATTTCTTGGTTTATTCTGTGCATCTCACACCCATCCTGAGACTGCCCCCCACTTTTGCAAGTGCACATGCAATGATCTTACTCTGCAGGGTGCTATTCAGATGTCTTAACCCTCAGCTGGAAGAGCTGGGATATACATTTTGCTTTCTTTGAAATTAATTATACTTTTGCCATATGCATCCATAGAGAAGCTGATGCATTATTCAGGAGAGGAAGCAGGGCAGGGAGAGTGTGATATTCTTTATTTACACTCCAGTGAGAGCAGAATTATTGTAAGGATTTGACCCTAGCAATTGCTGCATATGCATGCAAAGCAGAGGGTCAGAAGGCTTTCCCTTCTCATCATTTCCCTAGCATAGCAGAACAAATGAAGCATTTATGGTCCTCCCAAACTCCCATAATGTGGCCCAAGCTTTTTCTTCTCACTTGGACTGAATGTCACTGGAGAGGATCACACAGCACATGTTAACACACATCACTGCAGACACTCTTCCTCGGCGCGTTTGGGACCTCCTGCAGACCAGTGGCTCCTGTTCCTCCTGCTGGGTTCTGCAGGGCTCCTTCCCCACCCCTCAATGGGCCATTCCACAGAAAGCAACACTTTTCATCAGTTATCTTCATCGTCAGACAGGTTTTTCTCAGTGAACATTTCTACCTTTCTCAAAGATTTCTGTGTGCCCATCTTCCTTCAGACACAGCTCCATCAGCAAAAGCTGGGAAATGTGTATGAGTGAATTTGGAAAGACTCAGCTGCCATGCGTGACCTTTGTTGCCAGAACCACTGACCTGGATGGCTGTTTGCCAGTGCTCACCCATCAGACTAATTACGAGATAGCGCTGTGTCTTCTTCCTACACTGAAAGAGTAAAGCTGGTGCACATTTAAAGTTTCCAAGGGACTGAACACATTGACATATCTCGTAGTTATCATGCACATATGTATTTAACAGTCTTATATATATTCTCATATATGTTTGCATTTGCTGAGTTTCAGAAACATTATACTTTATTAACAAAATCTTATTATCCCATGATTTATTTAAAGGCCTTTAGTCTATGTCTTGATTTGTCATAGCTAATCATGTTTTTTCTCAGTGTCAGGGGTTAATATGTGCATTTTTAAATGCTCAAATTAACAACTTTTTAAAATGATAGGTCTTACTGGACTTATCATTTTAGTTCATATAATAGATAAATATACAGAATAGATAAAATAGGTCTGTAAATTAATTTCCATAATTTTTCATATGTATTTATCAAACACTAATATGCAAATTGTCATGAAATTTATACTGGATTTAAATGAAAGATATTTCATGGATTATTTTCTTCATGTTTAGCTTGTTACAACATCTGATGAGGTCTAGAAGTACTGCTAACTTTTTTTTTTTTTTTAATAGATTGACTTTGTTAAGTTTAGGAACTCTCTCTGTTTACCTCACGGTGTTTTGGCACTCCAGGAGTACTAGTCAGCCATGCAGCCAAGGAACAAAACTCACTCGAGCACCGTGGCTTCCCGTGGGGATTAGAAATGTCTTAGTTTGTCACCTCTTTTTGATTTCTGACTATCCAGCTCTCTGCAACATATTTATAGTACGAAGATATGACACTCCCTCAGGTACTCATTTTCTGTGTGTCCATGTTTGTTACATTTAAATGCCAATATTATTTTAACAACATTTACTTTTAGATGACAGGATCGTTTGAGTCCAGTTGTTTACTCCTCTGATAATTATCTTTGTAAAACAGTGAAATGCATCCAGATTTTCTTTTTTCAATTCAATTGGTTTGATTTTATAGAACTGACAAGTGATGAAAGAATACATTTCATCAACTCAGTAGACCAGTCATTGCCAGACATTGTGTTAATATTCTACACTTTCTATTCAGGGATTGTATTTATATTGGCACATTATTAGTGCACTCTCATCACTATGGGACCATTAACCTACTGCTGTCATCTCTGCAGTCTGAAAAGATGGACCTGTCTTAGCTGTATGTGACGAGTCAGACAGGGTCCAACCTGCATTTATTTAACTGACTTACTGTGTGAACCAGAGACCTCCTGATTCAGTTTGTCCTCTGCAAAATAATGATATTTTCTTACTTCCAAAAGGCACTGCATAGATAAATGCATTAAAGAATATGAGATAAGAAAATAATGGACCTGTAGTTGAAAGAGGTTAAGGTGATGGCACAGGAACAGTTCTGATAGATCCATTTGGCTCTAAATAAACATAAGTAAGTTTGCACTCATTTTTATTTAAATGATACACTATAGTTTGACTAAAACTGTTTGACAAACAAAATATTAAAGAAAAGGTTTTTAAAACATTGGAATTTGCCTCATCTTTCCAAAAAAGAACCACACAGATTTGAAGGTGGTTGGATTCACAAAGACATTTATGCACTCAACCTAATCTTATGCCAGCACAGTTGTTGCATCTTCCAAAAGTTTCTAGATAATGCCACTGATCTATAGCAGCTGTATATTAAGCCAGTTTTGTATACATCAGTGGAGGTTTTTAAGCTACCTTCACAGCTTCAAGTTGTGAGCCATATGTGACCCATATCTAAGAGATATGGGTCAGCACCCAGAATATTCAATGTTTATCTTATTTTCTCCCACTGAAACCGAATTATTTTTGTTTGCTAACTGAAAACAAAACAAAACAAACAAAAACAACAAACAAAAAACCCCTGCCCAAACAAAACAATAAAAACAAACCACAAAAGAACCCACAAAACAACACCAAAACCAACCAACCATCAACCAAAAAGCCTGCACCAAAACCCAAAACTTTAAATGGGTTAATTTGAAGTGAATGAGCCCCCCAAAATTAAAAATATATTTTCTGCATGATTGTCTGTGGAAGTGACTGTTTAAATGGAATACTGTCATATCACTCTGGGAGTGATTTTCTGCTAGTGAGACTTTTTCTACCAGCTTCTTACTCTGTTGTCCCTGGCCCTTAGAAAAGTATTGCCAGTTCCAAATAAGAGAGATGAGGAAAAAAAAAAAAAAGAAAAGAAACACAAACACAACAACTATTAGGAACACTCAATATTTATTTTATTCAAATATAAACCTGAGTTAATACGAATTTTTCCTAAAGGAAACTAAGGCATGGAGATGCCAAATGGCCAAATCGAGCTAGTGGCACAGTAAGCTTTAGACCACAACAGTTTCTAATTTGTTCTGTGTCTGTTCAACTTGGCATTATAAAATGAGCATTTCCATCATGCCTATTTATCTCAGATAATCACATGCTATTTTTCAGATTTGTTTCAAGGTTCAGTGTGCCAAACCCTGCCATGCACCTATTACTATTGACATGGGCAGCCCCTTGTCAAAGTTAACACCACATGATCACAATTTCTAACAGTTTAAATTAGAAGCTAGTTAAAATCACATCTATTTAAAATTATAAAAGGGTTAGCAAAGCAAGATAAAACAAGCTGTAATTACCTCAGCACAGTTATTATTTGATCCAGAATGGGAAAGGGAAACGTACTATGTGTACTGTCCAGCTCCAGGCACTTGAGCTGTGAGGTAGGTGAGGAGTGCAGAAGCCTTGTTCAGGCAGTGAAGAGAGGAGGCATCTGAGACGAGTGCTGCAGATCAGCAATGCTGGGAGCCTGTCTTCGCAGACATCAGTGTGGGATGCCTAAGACAGATGGTGTGAATAATATCTGCATTTGTGCCCTTCACAGACAGCCTGTCACATCTGTCACAAATTCCTTTTGACCTTTTCTTTCAAGCATATGTACCAATATCCTGCTGCATGATAATAACTTGCCACTGGCTCATGAAGCTGAGGTGTCCTCTATTCTTTGAATATAGCAGAGGAATTTCTGTGGAGATAGGGAAGTTAAAAGGTGCCCCATGTCCCTGTTTACAAATTTTCCATACCACTTTAAGAGATTTCTGTTATCCAGTTACCTTGAAATAATACTTTGGGTCAGCTCAAGGTAACAGTTAAATGAAGTCATTGTCTTCAAAATAGATACTACTGTTATAGAAGTTTGTTGAATTTGTAAGTGAATTGAAAAAGTATACTCACCTGCGTGTTTCAAGGCTGTATTGGTTGGGGCTTTCTCCCTGTGCCTAGCTAACTTGACCTCTGCCTCCAAGCAGGTGGTAATTGTGGCGTAAGTCTTTATCCAGAAGACATAACCTGGAGAAATACCAGCTGGGGGCCTCTGCTAGAAAACCCTGAGAGCTTTCCAGTAGAGGGGTCTTTCGGAAGCCCAGGCTTTGAATATTTACTGTGCACTCGTGATGCCAGTTAGCTTTGCAGTGTTGACCTCTTGAAGTATTCTTTGAAGTCCAGGTATTGATCTCACACCTCCAAACTAATTTCTTGCCTTTCTAACTACAAGAATTGCCCTCACTTTTCCTCCCAACTGAAAGAATTTCTCCGTTTCCTTGAAGGTGTCTTTTTTGTTTGTTTAGGTATTATCAGTTGTTGGCTAAGTAGTAAACGCCTCCTTGTATTGCAAGGACTAAACTTCTCTTTCTTCTCATTGATGATTCATTGGCATATTTCAATGTAATTTTTTTTTCTTTGATCCTTGTATTTGCTCAGCTCACCTTTTTGAATAAGGTGAGATGAAAATTTTCCATTCACTTTCATGCATGATAACTAACTCGGTGGGCATTGTCCACAAATAAGTTTATTTGGATATAGATACACGGCATAATAAAGGTTCGCTTAAAGACTGTATAGAATAATTGAATAAGAAGCAAGAAATTTCAGTGAAAAAGCTTTCATCATCCCTTACTATCTAGGGGTATAAGCATACTGAGTTTTGGTCCTTTGGATTCTTCCATATATTTCTCTGGATTCCTTTCTACTGTTAAGACTATGGAAGAGTTCACCCTGATTTGACAAGTAGTCTATGTGAAATGCTGCTGTTATTATTATAACCTTGTTCATAAATATTAAGAATAAGCAAAGACATTATACTAAGTCTTTGCAACAACCTATGTTTGTTACCTTCTTCTTCCTTTTCCCCCTGTTAGCTATTTGGTACGGGGCATGTCTGGTAATACTTGTTTCCACAGAAGCTAAGACACTGAAATCCAGACTTGATTTGAACTACTCAACGTACTGCAAAAAATAGAAGAATGTCAATGTACAACTGGCTAGCCCACATTCCTAAGCACCAGAGACCTTCAGCTGCATTTATTTACCATTATTTTATGCTTTCCAGGCACTCAGGTTCCTAGAATGAGCCTAAGCAGTACCATTCATTGGAAATTCAAAACAGTATTTCTATCTCCCTCTCTCTCCCGCCATCAATTAGTTGCAGTGCTCATATTGTAACTACTGATTACTAGAATCTTTACGTTTTGCCAAAAGATGTAAAGCCAGCATTTTTTACCTGGTACCATGTATTGTGGTCCTCCTTTTCAAGCCTGGGAAAAGCCTTGAGAATTTGACCCACAGAGGCACTAGGTAATTTGATGAATATGGATTGTTTTTACTGGAAATCAATGCTTATGGAATATAGCTTATATTTCAAAGTGCTGCCACTGCCTTCATTCCTTAGAGTTTGGCTATGAAGACATGTTTTCTGTCTGAAAGCACTTGGAACACTTTCCAGTTAAGCAATGACAATTCTCAAATTCTGTGGTTAGCAGTTTTATAGTGTGAAATTTTAATCATTTAGGCATTGAAAAAGTAAGTATAACACATTCGCTTTGTGTTTGGTATATAGAGGAAATTTGGGAATATGTAGAGGACAATAATGGGAATATGTTGTGGGGTTTTTGATTTTGTTTCTAGAAAGGGAAGGTGTGAGGGTGTCAGGCTATAGCTGTCCATTTAGCAAGTCACACTCTTCAAAATGGAAATTCACTACCAGCAGTCTCACACGCATGTTTGCTATCTAAACATGTGGAAATTTTCAGCTTATTACATGACCACTTCAAAAAGGACAAACCACAGCATATGAAAACATGCTGCTCACCACACCGCAGGCTGTGTTCTGGTCTGCCTTTAGGATCCGTACAATTTCCTGTTCGTGTATTTCCATAGCAGGCTGGGACTCTAGAGCAGTGTGCATGGGATAAAGCCTTTTTTTCAACTGCTTAAATTTCTCACTGGATATGTGTGGATAAACATCTGACATTGGTTTGTGGCACACAGATATCCAGGACTGAAAAGAGAGCACTGTCAAATGAGAAGCTCTTGACACATTATGAGTGCAGGCTTCCCTGCTTTCTCCTGCTGCAGAATTTCAGCTCAGTCTTTGAGCCACGCTGTGACTGCCCCCTCACTCTCCTGGCTGCAAAACCGTGGTCAAAAGCACTATCTTCCTTGTGCAGCTCTGCAAGTGTCTCCCACAGCAGTGTTACCCTTTAGTGAGTAAATGCAGCGCCTTTTAATTTGTCTCTGTTTCCCTTAGGGACAAACAAACAAAAGGAAGAACTTTTTCTCATGATGCGTAATGAAATTATGGAACTTATTGCCACAGGATGCTGTGGAGGCCAAAAATATAAATGGTTTTTAAATGATACTAGATAAATGCATGAGGGTTGAGTCTAGAAGTGACTATAAAGTATGACTGTTTGCATGTAAACTTACCTCAGGAAGTTCCTAAGATATGGATATCTTGGAAAACGTACTGCCCTGGAGAACTTATACATGCTCTGTGCTTATACGGCTTCTACTATTGACCACTGACAGAAACAGGATTCTAAACAAGATAAAACTTTGTCATAAATCATTGTAGCCATTTTATGTCTTTCTGTTCTTGTCTTTCTTTGATTTCTTAAGAAAATACTTTAATTACTGTCAGTGCTAAAATCTCCCAGTATGATTTCTTATTTATCTTCTCCTTTAACCTACTAACTTATTTCCTGAGGTAATGAAGCTATAGAAGATGTTACTAAAACATTAACTTGTTTCAATAAATTACCCTCAGATTTCCACAGTGGATTTTTTTACTCTAACAGATGGTGGACACCATCTTGCTGAACCAGTCTCTGATCTTGTGCAACAAGAGCACAACTTGCAACACAGTAATTTAACCAAAATAAATGCTCCCTTGCTCTTTAGGAAAAGGAATGATTTTAAAAATTGCTCAATATTGAACCAGTTTATAGTTACACAACTGTATTCTAGCAAGAATCTATAGGAACTTATCTGGGATATGTTTACACAGATTGCAAAGGGAAAGTTGTCCAGAGTGCAATCGGCTACAAACTAATGAATATTAACTATTTTTAAAGGTGCAGATACTTATCAGGCATAAAACAGCTCCACCATCTCTAGCTGAGTTGGACAGCTGAGGACAAGTTCTGAAATTTGAATAGCAATACAACAAGTGGTGTTTAGAAAATTAAATAAAGATTTGCACAAAAACATCATGTGAAGAAATTTTGGTTTAGCACCAAAACAATATATTTTAAAAGTTTGTTCTTCATCATTTGCTTACTATTAAAGGTCATATTTTCCCCTGAAATAAACTACTCCTCTTGATCTTGGAAATTCTTATTACCTTAACTGCTTGCAAAGTAAGCTGGGAAGAACTCATACAAATCCAAATGATTGTAATGGAAGCAGAATCAGGCCTATAGTTTTGTTCTTTTGCTGTATTTAAATCTTTGGCATCTTCCCACCCTCCCCCCAGATTTGAGGACCATACATTAGTCTCTTTCCATACAACTATAGTGTTGCCACTAACATCAGTAGGAATTGTGTTTGTGATTTAAAGATGCTACCTGTGCAGTTTCAAGTGACAGTAGTGGTATTTACACTGTACAGCTGCATACATAGATTGGAGAATAGTTCTTTTGTTAAGTATTTAGTTCAGATAGAAAACATGCAATCCAAATCACCCCCAGGAGGCAGATAAAATAAAGACTATATACTCTGTGTCTGTGCTTTTCAGTAAAAGCTTCTCAACTTCAATTTGTTCTTCTGTTAAATACAATCTCAGTCTCAATTTCACAACCTTAAAGTAAGATGGTTATAAAGGACATAAATTGTGTTTTTTCTAAGACAGGGACCGGGGATTCTTATATAAGAGATAATGAGGTGCTGAAAGATAGTGCTAAATGCTTTTGCTTAAACATGTAGACATAGGACACATGATTAGTCAGAGACACAGAGAAAAGGAAAGCCTTAAATAGAATATGAGAAGGAAAGAGGAAAGGAAAGGAAAGGAAAGGAAAGGAAAGGAAAGGAAAGGAAAGGAAAGGAAAGGAAAGGAAAGGAAAGGAAAGGAAAGGAAAGGAAAGGAAAGGAAAGGAAAGGAAAGGAAAGGAAAGGAAAGGAAAGGAAAGGAAAGGAAAGGAAAGGAAAGGAAAGGAAAGGAAAGGAAAGGAAAGGAAAGGAAATTATACATTGTAAATAATGAAATGCAAAATATGGAGGATTAGTTTTGTCAGAGAGATCGCAAATTAGTACTGGAATCAATGAGGCTGGATGTATTTTTTTTGTGCAAATCTCCACAACTCTATTAATTTTGTAAATTCTGTCATCATAACTTGTTAACAAAATGTATTGGTAGCCAACAGCAGAGGAGAAACCACCTCCACATCAGCTTATCAGTGCCTCCTCCCTCTTTCAAACAAATAGTTGTTGAAAATGTCTTGAATGTCATATGTTGAACCACACTGCCCCAACCCGAAGTCTGCCAATGTCCCATTCACTGAAGTGCTTGAGTTGTTCAGGATCTGCTACAGGTAAAACTCAACAAGTGATGAGTGAGTACATTTGCACTCACAGCCCCAGGGCAGGATTGGAAATGTTCCCACATCTCCTGAAAAGCTAAATATCACCTAAAAGGCTAAATACCAGAACTGTATATTCAGTAGTAACAATGCAGTCACTGCTGAAGGTGAAGGCTTTAGTTGCATTCTTGAAATATGACAGTTTGATACTTTCATTTCCCATGTTCTTTATCTGAATCACATGAAACAAAAGCTCTCTTACACAACAACGAGCAAATGCTTGAAAGAACTAAATGGATTCTCTGAAAAATAATGAAATCCTGTGAAATCTAGACTATGTTGTCAGTTTTGTTTCCACAGTCATAACCCATGTAGGTAGTCACAAGCTGATAATACCACTTTGAAGTGGACACAACATCAGAAACCACATTATTTGGAAAATGGAAAGCAAAAAGCTCAATTTCATTTAAGTGATGACTGATAAAAAGCAGTTCATTTGAAACCTGTTTGTACTGGCTGTGTCTTGGTATCCCTTTCAATGCCTCTTTTGTATAGAAAAAGTATTTTCTTAATTGTAGGTGCTGGATCTCTTCTAGTGTTGAACATGTTGATGATTCAATATTGAGTGGTTTTGGTGAGCTTTTCTAGTCTCGGGTTGTTGTGTGTAGGCATGTGCGTAATAGATTAACAGTTTCAAAGAAATCCTATCAGGTTCAAGTCCTGTTAAATAAAGATAGCTACCTCTGTCTCTAAGTAAAATATCTCAGGCTTGATGTCCAGTTATGTGTATGTAGCTGTCTATTCTGGTTTCCTTGGACAATGGGCTTGCCAGAGTGAATGCTGGGCAACTGTTGCCTATGTTGGGTGTCAGAGCTCCTGGGATCACATTTCAAGCCAAAAGTTTGTTTATGCAGAAAATTTGTGGAGTAATTTTCTGAATATCTTTCCACTTTAAACTGTATCCAAATATGAAATCTGTGGGAATACAGGTACAGAAAAACAGTACAACCCTAAGCCACAGATTCAGAAAAGTCTGATACCTACAGTGGAATTTTAGTGGTATGGGGACACTTAATAATAAATTTAAGTATTTTACAAACCCGTGATGGATTTGACATGAGATCACCCAACCACTCAACCTGAGAACCCTCAGGCCGGTAGGTTTTCACGATTATGTTCAAAAACTGTCTTCAGAGACTGCCTAATGCACACCCGAAATCTTAAACTCACCATGAAGTAGAGTGGCATTCTATCTGTAGTTTAACTTCTTAATTGCTGGGAGAAGAAGCCAAATTGTGTATTTATTTAATGATTCTTGCAAAATTCATATGCAGTCCTGAGCAAAGAGACTAGTCGTTAGGATACCTGACATCTGTATCACTGGTCTGCCACATTACAATACTACTCGAGTAGTTTCTTTTTAGCATTATGAACCTTGTGGTCTTCATGATATAATGGTCCTGCTTCAGCAGGGGGGATAGGGATCACATTTGACCCATCTTATTCTGTATTTCTAAGGACTAAACTCTTGCTTGGAATAGAATTTGCAGGCCTGTAAACCCTCAGAGTCAGAAGGGAACAGAAATCTTGTTTTCTACTCTCTCATGTGATGGTGTTTTAAAGAAAATCAA
Organism: Columba livia; assembly: GCF_036013475.1. Lineage (NCBI taxonomy): Eukaryota > Metazoa > Chordata > Aves > Columbiformes > Columbidae > Columba > Columba livia. Next base: position 143,173,225 of record NC_088603.1, on the reverse strand, counting down.
AACCAGAAAATCCAGATTGCTCTACCTAAGTAACTGATGGCTAATCTAGGGGGAAATATCTAAAAAAGTATTGTCAGCCTAATCCCAGTGAGACACACCTGCCAGCTGGCTTGAGAGAACTTCTACTCACTGTGTTTGCAGCTATGAATCACATTCCTAAGAGCTTAATGACCAACTTTCAATTTTTGAGGAATTCAGGCATTTTTTTTTTTTTGCTCCAAAACTCTCCTTATAGATCAAAACTTTAGCATTTTTGACATTCTTGTCCTAAAAGATTATTCTTAAAAATGCTCATACGCTTTTTTATTTATATAAGAGATACAATCTTGAAGAATCCTGAATAGCTTTCATACTGTAGAGGAGCATCTTTTATGAACAAAACAGTGAACGTCCTCTAACTTGCCTAATACAGCAATAGAAAGGCAAGGTGCACATTCTATAGTCAACACTACGTATACAGTTTAGTTAGGCGCTGTTAAATCTGTGTGCATTTGGCAACATTTGGCTGAACAGTGACACTTTTTCTTTGGTTTAGGTTGCTACTTTAATAGCAGTTTAGGTTTTCAATCTCTAAAACTATAAATCATATAACTGGTCCTGCCGTGGCCTATTGAAATGTATTAGTGAAATGACCGTATTAATGCTGAATTAGTCTAGCACCCAGGATATAGAAAAGAGTAAAACATCCTAGCTAAGCTGTACCCTCATCTCGCAAACCTAAAATAATATCCTTGTAAGTGAAGTAAACTGAGTGGGCTAATCTTAGAAAATTTATCAGTGACTCACATTCTTTCCTTGTTGAGAAAAGCAAACAAAAAGAACAAAATTCTACCCTTTATAAATACAGTAAACCAGAGTTTAGGCCCCCTCCCTCACACCCCCCATGGCACTAAGGTATATAATGAACTAGCTATGAGACATCTTAAAATCACAAATTCCTCAAAGCTGGCAATATTCTTCTGTTTTCCCAGAGTATAAAAGTGAAGAGATGAATTACGCCAAATAACACACAATGTAATTATTTTTAGCTCTGATTCAACAGGAGATTTACAGAGAGATTAGTGGTCACCAAAGAAGTATTTGCATCTGTTGTTTATGTTATGATCAAAGCAAGGCTCTAAACTTTAACTTTCCATTTTCCAAGTGAATAATGAAACTGGAAAAAAAGATGAAGATGTGAGGAGGGAAATGCTATGGAGTATTAAACACACTGAAGACAATTTTGAAACAAAATGGACATGTAGGATGAAGACCAGAGGTTGGATCCGTCAAAGTTCTCAACAGTCTGCTCCTCATTCCCTAGATTATGTACATAAGTGTGTGCGCCTTTGAACCGTTCCAGTGATTGTGGAAACACTTCATGTTTCCAATGAGGCCTGTGTTGGCCTCAGGCTTTGCTGAATGTCCAGCCCTTTGCTGTACCGTGTCCAGTGTGCTTAATTCTGTGTACCCATGGTGATACAACATTTCTGTGGCTGAAGCTAACAAAGTTAGTACTGAGTTGCAGTGGCAGAAACAAGTCCAATAAAAACCCTGCAGTGGAAACTCAGCGAAAATAAGGCTTCTTTCTAAACAGATTCTAAGATTTTTCAAATATATATAAATCTTTGAGGAGCTGATTTTAAGTAAGTTGAGGGTCTCTTTGAAAAGGTAATTGATGTGGATTCCAAGAGTCAAAAAAGATCTGTTAACTGCCTTGTAAAAGGGGAAATTACCAACAGAAAAAAAAACAAACAAACAAAAAACCAACACAATAATGACAAAAACCCTGCTTGAGCCATTGTCTTTAATGAGATCATGATTAGACCTTTTATATAGTTACCTAAGAAGGAAAAAGACGAAAGATGCCTATGATTTAACTGCATGACTTAGAAAATTATTAGTGGTCTGGAGATCCCATTACCAACAGCTCACTCATAAAACAGAGCTCAGGTCAATAATAGTCAAAGGCATTATCATTTACGAGATTTCAGAAGGCTTTAATGAAATGATTTGTTGGATTCAGTTCAGTTCATATGCCCTCATCCTGTGCTGAGATCTTTCCATGGGAGGAGACCGTATAATAACAGATGCTCACAATTTCAGCTATGTACAAATATACCAGTACACACATATATCACTAGATAATATTAATCTATACATGCATGCAATGGTTGGAACTGAGAAGTCCTGCCTCTTTTTTAAGGAACAATCATCATAAATTATATTAATTTGTGTCTTTGTCTGCAAGTTGACACGATATGGCAAGTGTTGAGCTTACATCTAGACTGACATTGTCATCTTGACTTTATTTATGGCCCTTCTTGGGCACACTCAGGAGAGTAGAAATTGAACACTGTCATTAACTATAAAAAAAAAAAATAGTCACAAACGACCTTCTTGCTCTTAGCACTCATTTACATATCACTGTTGGTATTACTTGGAAAGAGTGTAAGGAAGGTAAAACAGGGTTAAATACAAGCTTGACTTTAAGCTGGCGTTGTTTTATAAAAATATTTCAAGTCACTGCGTAGACTTAAATTTTTACAGAATGTTCTGTTCTCTTAACCGAACATCACATTTGATTTGTCCAGATGAAAATATTTGGATTATTTATTTATGTTGGAAAAATTGTATGAATTTAAATTTAATTTAATGAGCTAACTAACTGGTCATTTAACAGTATCAAAGTTTCACTAAATTTGAGACGTAAATGCGGTTTGAAGCAAAATTAGGGAGACAGTTGAAATAACTAATTTAATCTGATTTTGGAAGTTAACATAAATATAGTGATGTATAGCTGTCATTTTTTTTCAGCAATTCTGATCTTCTGTTACATGTGCTTTTCTTTTTAATTGAGATAAAGTATTTCTAGTGGAAAGGCTAGCCTGCATTTTGAATTCGGATCTATTTCTCTCACACAATTTTCTGTGCAGAAACCACACTGTATTAAATAACCTGTAAATGTTTAAAATCAATATAAATCATCCAAGTAAGAGACAATAAACCCATGTATTTTTTATGTGTTTATATCTTATTTTGTGTAAAATTATTCCAGAAGGATATTTACAGCAATTAAAAATCACTCTATTTATTATTAAGCAATCATTTTGCTGATGCACCGAAAGGCAGCTATTCACAGTATCCTAAGAATTGCAGATTGAATAAAACTATTTTACCATCTACATCTTTCCTTGAGAATTCAGAATTATTTCCTGAAGTGTATCCCTCCAACTACTAAGTCCACCAGACCTAATTATGTACCGTATATTTCATTTTTAGCATTCATCTCTTCTCAAGAAAAGCTTTATAGTTCATGCAAGAGTAGAATAGGCTTTGAGTATAAATGAAATAAAATTAAATACCAATCTGATTAACATTGCAGGACTCGAAAAGCCAGTTTATATTAAAAAACCTTCTTACTATTCTGGCTTTGCAAACCATGTGTTAAAAGATGGGGATTACGAAGATGCATTCCAATAAAGGATTCAAAAATTCCTCTTTGCGCTGGCTCAGCTGATGTACAGTGTGGTCTGTGCCAAGACCCTCCACCTTTCTTAAACATAGCAATGAAACACATCCACCACTAAGCCATTCTTCACATTTGTGACTGGTTGCTTCATTCTTTCAAATGTCACTACTTCTTTGTCTAAAGTATCTTGGTAATAAGAGGGCAAATGTTTGAGTCATACATAGAAGAGTTCCATTCATGTTTATGAGGATATTTGTTTACTAACCAATACAAAGCAGCACTGGTGTAAGAAACAAATGGTAAGAAGCATTTTTTCAGTCAACACATGACATTTAATTGCAGCTTTGTGATTTTGGCAGTTCACACAGAGCTTACCTTCAGAAATGCGGCATTTACCTTATATTTACAAAAGGAAATTAGAGATGCCACAGAGAGGAAAATTACTGGGACAGGCCATGTTTTATTTTATTGTTTCAGAGGTGTGTCAGAGACTTCTTGTCAGACAAGCTAGCAGCCTTGTGAAAAGTTCATGGAAGCCACGAAGCCGTAAGTTCAAATGTCACTTGTTTTTTAGATGCTCCTTGTATTTCAATGTGGTTTAGAGTTGTGGCTGTTAAACAGGGACTCACACTCTTAATTTTAGCAGCAGATGAGTTATAAGTGCCAGTTTCCTTTTTACCTGATAAATTCACAGACTCAACTGTTGAACACAATATTTTCTGGCAGGATGGAAACAGAGGCTACTTCTTACATATTACAGAATCCACTGTTGTATACACGAGTACACTGTCACCACTAGGAAATTAGGGAATAGACTAAACGTTTGTATTGAGTTGTCTCAAGAATAATCAGCTCCAAATGCCAGTGATCTAGAGTCCATACCCCTTCTGCCTGACAAAAACAGAAGCAGGATTACGAATGCATTGCATTCAGGTAGGGCTGAATGCATCCCTGATCTGCACTGATTTTCTGGGAGCTAGGACAAGGGAAAAAAGGCAGACTATTTTTTTCTTACATTTTTGTATTGCCCAGAAAGAAATCTATAGGGAATTTTTGTAGTGCAGCTAGAGGAACTTCTTTCTACTTCTTGCTAAAATCTGCCTTCAGTTGTGAAAGCAGGGTGGTTTGCCTGCATGTCACTGAAATGCTGTGCAGCCATCCCAGACAAAAGGGAACCTGGAAGTAACAGAGACTAATACAGATGTTTACAAGAGCGTGAAGGAGAAGAGAGAGAATCACATAGTCTAAACACTCAGCTGTCGGTTTGGATAGGAAACTTCAACCAGAGCACAGTTTTGCAGTACGTTTGAGATTCGTTATCTAGTTTTCTTTGGCAAGTAGAAGTCCTACCTGGAAAAGTCATTCAGATCAGCCAAGCGATTGCAGTGTTCCAGCTGAGCATCTAGTCCCGCACGCCACAGGATTGTGGATGATGATGAAGACAACGTTTTCATGCCATGACCTTCTCTCATGTGGCAGCAGTGGACTGCAGCTCTGCTTGGAATGTCTACTCCTTTGGGGTGCCGTGAAAGCAGAGCTATTGCTGCTGCCCAGCTGGGAAAGATCTGCTACTGGAACTGCAGAGAGACAAAAAAGATAAGCTTCAAAAAAGCCCCCAACACCCTGACCTTTCAGGAAGTTCAGTTCTCAACTGGATCTCTGCAGCTTTTGCTCATTTTGCATAATCCTTCCTGTATTCTTCCTTTAAGAAAACACCTTTGTGATGGCCTTCCAGTCCACTTGCAAAGAAAGGAACAAAGTCTTGTTTTCCCGTTTCTTTGTCATCCCACCGACAAAATGAACAGTGCCACTACTTCCACTTCTATCACACAGAAATCCATTATACATTCTACACATTGTACAGAAATTTACATCTCCCCTTCCCTTTTCCTGCTGGGAATTTGTGGTAGCATGGTAATTTATCTCCATTGGAACAGAAGCACTTGTGTTTTAGCTTTTTTTTCATGTCTACAAGCTAGCAGTTTAGTCCAAATGTAATAATGGTTAATAATCCCTATGTGTGTGCTTGCACTAATGTTAACAGCATAGTTTTCACTGAACATAATATTGGACAGCATGTTAATATGTTTACAGTAAGATGAAAAAACCCAATATTTGGTTTCAGAATAGATTAGAATTGCAGACAGTTAATTAATAATAAAATACTAGCATTCCTGTTGGCTTTGGGAAGACAATTTTACCTGTTCTACAGCTAAAAGTCAAAAAGAGGAGGGTGACTGCAAAACCTCCATTGACTTTAATATGTCAGGATTCCAGACTGTATCTAACCTTCCTGTGTCATACCAGCAGAGGATCACATGTGGGGTTTTTTCACAGATAAATCTGTATGTGTCCTAACCCCACATTATTTGACTTCATGGAAATGAAACCACAGCATTATTTGCATGGAAAGAATTGCATCCAGACAAGACAGGGATGCAGTGGTGAATCAGGGCCTGTTACCCCACATGTCTCTGTGGCTCTAGTTGGCTCTATTGCTCTGGTGTCCCTACCACCCTCATCAGACCTTCAGGCACACCATAGAGTTAACGTTGTTTTCATCAGCATCATTAACAGGGATGGAAAACCTGTGTCCTGAGAAAGAGAACACCTATGCTGGAACATTTATTCCTGACTTTTGCATGGGTTATGTTCAGATTTCCTGTGCTCTGGCCACAGGGGTTTGCAGTGGGTGTGGGATTCAGAGGTGTTTTGCAGTAACTGATACAGTTTCCTTGGGTCCCCTGGGACAACAGATCTGAGCACGATTAGAGTCACAGTCACAGCATTCCTTTAGTGCCTGACAAGATTTTTCGTCTGTTTTCAGTACTGAAGTAATTGCCATGCTATAATGTTCTGACTACAGGGCATGAATGTTATTGCCAGCTAATGGGCAAAATGTATAACTATTAACCTGATTGCAACCTACATCTCAGTGAAACCTCTGCCAAACTTTCTTAAGATTCATGAACACTTTATTCTCTACTATTATGGTACAAAGTGTGATAGATATGAGCATTATTGATGTCAATTCTTCTTTTGACTGAATAGTTGCAGCCATGAGAAATGATATCCTAATTCCTTTATGTTCTGCACATGTGGTTAAACTAATGACCTGGAAGTCGGCATTTATGTACAGCAACTACAAAGTCAGTACAGCAGATATTTTTCCTTACCCCTGAGGGAGAAGAATAGTACCACATGGCTATCATTATGAAAATGAGATTGAACTAAAATCCTGAATCTGAATACTTGAAAGTTTAGGAATATCTGTATTTGACTTTGAGCCCTGGTCATCTCTGATTCTGAAGAATTACAGCATGTTTTAAAGGCCTGGGATATTTTCCTTTTATTTAATAGTCCTGTTATTCTGATATGTTGGTTTATTCAATGCATTTTTGATTACATTATAAATGCTTCTGAGTTACTACCAAACCACACTTCTGAATGCAATTTCACTTGGCAGGAAAACATCAGTCTTTTTGTTGTACGTGACCTACTTGGAATTTTTTATAAAATTAAAAGTATGGTAGAGGAAGATAGAGAAAGCAAACCCAGCGAGAAAATCTAAGAATTCATATAAGATCTGAGTGAAAGACTGACTTGAAATAACTGGTGTGTCTCATATTTGACTCATTGCTCAATGTTTTCACCACATTAATCATGCCAAAAGGGCTGTCACTTTATATTTGTGAACTGTGAAGCTCCATCAGGGCAAGGGCCAGTACATGTTCCTGGATTACAAATCGGAAATGACTGTGATCATTATCTCTTCAGGCCCAGAGTCACTGTATGGAAATTTGCAAACAAAAGTAGCAACTTAATTAGTGTGAGAGTTTGTCTAACAGCTCCTGCCGCCTCACTGGGAACGCGGGAGGAGTCATGGTGCCAGTACTCCTGGGATCACTGGGAAGAAATTAATATTTAGATTGTACAAAGGATACATCCTACAGTTTCTTACTACTAAAAATATAATTAAAACCATTTCACTTAGTTTTTAGTATAATTCTTCGTATCGAGCATGCAAGAATCTTAAAGCATTCATGTCTCATTGGTATTAACTTGGTTATTAAGCATAATATTTGCAAAAACATGTCTGGTGGCTTCTGGTTTTGCTTGCAAAACTAGATAAATTTTCAAATCGCTGCATGCAAGCTGCCCATCTCTTTGTTTAGCAATCCATTTTTACCATATGCCACTCTTCCTCTGTCCAGCCTTTGCTGCCTCTTTTGTTCTGCATGTGTGCTTATAGACTTACATAATTGTTGTTCATGTATAAATTTATTTGTCCTGTTTTTGTTAAAAACAGCAATAGGAACTGTGCATTAGCCAGAGAAGGAGAAACTACTGACAGTGAAGTAGCAGACACAAAATTGAAGGCTGAAAGCTTCCCAATTTAGTTCATTATTTCATTACTTACAAAGGAATGCCTCACTGTGGTTGTGATAAACAGAAGCAAGAGGGAATATTCTTGCCAGGTTCTGAGAAAAAGAAAAAAAGCTGGCTTTAGGCTTTATTTTCAGTTATCTCTTTTTTACAGTGACTTAGGTGCAGGAATATCTTCAAAAGATTTATATTTTCAGATTTTCCCTAAATTTAAACATGTTTGGACCAGTTTTTGTTTTATGGAATTAGAGTAAAAGAAGAGATTTTCAACCCGATTTTCTTGTCATTATTACTGGGTTTGTGCTCAGTGCTAAGTAGACAACAGCCTGATTCTATTCCTTATCACCTCAACTCCAGTACAGTTATTTCTTTAGCAGCATTTGGAAATGTTAATACTGACAGCCTGTACATGAGCTCTCTAGAGAAACCTGGAGTTTTACATCTGTCACTCAGAGGCTGTAGCATTCAAGAAGTAAACCATGGCAAGGAATTGATCCCTACAATCATATTCTAATCTCACTCCAACAACTGGGGATGAAGGAGATTGTATTAGCACACATTTACTTAAAGGAAACCTGTAATTGCCGCCTTTCAAAATCCCCAGAGGAATTTAATGAAAAGAGGGACCAGAATTGTCTTCGTATGTTTTGGGTGCTCTCATATTTCCTGAAAAAAAGATCTTATCTTTCTATACAGTTATTAAAGCCATAAAAGGATATATATCTTGAATTCTGCCATTTCAGACAAACCAAGGCACTTTTGTCTCATTAAATTTCATAGTCTTTTCTGCAAGTTAATTTGAGCACCTAACGTTTAATTATATGGTTTAGTGAACTCCAAATCTTTCTACTGCTGCTTCTAAAACAGGGTTTTTATAATCTCTTTAGTGGAATGAATTTATCCTTATTCTATGTATATATACACATTAATGTGTAAATATACGTACATGTATACGGAACATGTGACAGTTTCAATGTGAGATTTTCATGCATGTTTCTCATTTTAATAATTATTGGGAGTATTTGTCAAATATTTTATTTAAGTATTTTAATTCACTGTTTGATGTGTGTTCAAGCAATCAGTTCCATCAGCACAGGGAGAAATCAAATTTTCTGAGGCTGCACATATTTTGGCAGGACCATCTCCCCAGTATGCAGAGTTACATGTTCGTTATAATGCTGAGTATTACAGGTATGTCTGGAGGTACTTAGAGATTAATGGGTATATATAGAATTTCAAGAACGGAAAGAAAAGGTGTTAGAATTTGTACTAGTAGTTAACTTTTTTATGGTGCTGTGGGAAATGGAAGTTCTTGTTTTACCACTACAAATATTTCTGGAAATTCCATTTATTTGTGCCTTCAAATTATAAAATTATTCCAGCAGAGATGTATCAATATAATTTTTAATGTCTGTAGTAAAATTAGGGTAAACATTTTCATGTATCCAGAATATCTGTCATTAAACCTCTTGTGCCCAGATTATTATAATAAAAGTTAAGAACCATAAATATAGCCAAACTTTATAGGACACAAATGAATATTGCTGCCTATATTTATAACCTATAATTTAAAGGAAGTTGTTATGTATATACACATGTAAATCTATGCACATTAGTCTGTGTGAGAACATATAAACTCTTGTCTAGATATTAATTGCTGTTAGTCTGAAGTAGTTCAGCAGATTTCAGGCCCTCACCTCCTCGGGTTTCTCAGAGAAATTGATTTTACAGCACACAGAGGCTTTATTCTTTGCTGTATTAGGTATCAATGAACAAGAACATCAGTCTTCAATATAAAGTGGAATCAAGGTGTTGCAGCCAAATGCGGAACACCAGACAAACAAAATAAAATAATATTTGCCATTATTAGCCAAAGGAAAGAAGGAGAAAAGAACAGGCCTCTTGTTAAAATATTCTCATTCTGTGTAGTGTAGATAGAACTCTCTTAAATAGAAATGGAGCATCTCCCTTATGAGGAAAGGCTGAGGAAGCTGGGTCTCTTTAGCTTGGAGGAGACCGAGGGGTGACCTCATTAATGTTTATAAATACTTAAAGGGTGAGTGTCACAAGGATGGAGACAGGCTCTTCTCAGTGACAACCAATGATAGGACAAGGGACAATTGGTACAAACTGGAACACAAGAGGTTCCATTAAACTATGAGAAGAAACTTCTTCTCAGTGAGGGTAACAGAACACTGGGACAGGCTGCCCAGGGGGGTTGTGGAGTCTCCTTCTCTGCAGACATTCAAAACCCGCCTGGACACATTCCTGTGTAACCTCATCTGGGTGTTCCTGCTCCGGCAGGGGGATTGGACTAGATGATCTTTCGAGGTCCCTTCCAATCCCTAACATTCTGTCATTCTGTGATTTTTTTCACTAAATAAGACATGCTGAGTTGAAGGATCTCATCTGTTTACAAGTGCCTTGGTTACTCAGGTGCTCTAGTTTGTTAAAGGCTTCGCCGAGAAGCTGGTTTGGTAACAGGATGCTTTACCATCAAACAGCCCATGACCCATGCTATCACTGCAGATATGCTCTGCTTTGATTTTTCCCTGTGTTTTGAGATAAAGTTAGCTACATGAACACTAACCATGGCCACCAGGATCAGTGGCCCCACACTTCTCTTTTTGGAAAAGGCAAAACCCTGCCGTGGTTCAGTCCTTACCAGGTACTTGTGAAACATCATAGGCATTGCAAACAGGGAGCACACAATAAGATTTGGTTTTCTGGTAAAACTGAAATTCAGGAAGCTTAAAGTATTCCCTGTCACCTATCAAATGATACAAGAACACTTTCAGTTTTTCTCCCCACTAGGTTATCGATGATAGGAGCACACACACAAAGGATATGAATGCATTGTGCACTGATCATGAGTTACACTGGGTGTTTTAGAACTGATGGGACTGGATGTTTTGTGAATTTCTCTGGGTTAAAGGTAAAAATAATATTTACCTGGAACAGTGAGGAAGGTATTTGATGGCCCAGGGGCTCCCCTTGCATTCCTGTAGCCCCATCTGTATTGAAATTGCAGTACTTTTAGTGCTTTCAGTGCATTTAAATTTCCCATTTATTCTGTATAAAACCATCCCAAATTAAGACTATGGATGCCTGGCAGTCATCATCATAATATAATGTCCTGGGTCTTCAGCTGACTTTGAGACTTTGTATCAGGTGCTGATGAAAGGCACAAGGGTAACCTCTAATGAAGTTACAACCTACGGGTAAAGACAGACAAATGGCAATAAAAAGGATTTGTGATTTCTTCACAAGGCAAGACCTAAGACAGAGAAACTAGGAGCTGAAGACAGAACTCATGGCCATGAATAGGGAGATTTTCTTCCTGTGCTATTTATATATGGCACTATGGAAAGAAGAAACTTGTGCAAAGACTAGAATGTAATGCGATTGAGTCTTAATTTCACAACCTTTAGCGGAAAAATGTTTTCATAGACAGAATACCAACAATACGCTCATATGTCAGAGTGATGAGTGTAAGAAACCAAGCAGAAACAAAAACAGATTGAGTAATATAATGTTAAAACATTATACTACCTCCTATAATATGAATAAAAAGTTATAGATTCCAAACTATACTACAATTTCCCAGGTTCACTGAAAGTTTAGCGGTAAGCTGGCAGTGCACTATAGCAACCAGAACTATTTATACAGTTTAAGACTACATTTTTCAAGAACCATGTATAATATAGTAAGGAGATATTTCAGTGAAAATAATTTTGACTATAAGTCATATATCTATCTTCAGGAATGAGCCATTAAATGTCTAAATGTTTTTCTATATAGAACTTGTTACAAAATAGCCATTCTGAAAAGTACTCCTCACCAAAACTATCTTTGCCAAAGAAAATTAATTAGCTCCACACTTAAAAAAAAAAAAATCTCCCCAGATGCTAATTTTTTTAGGGTAAGATTGCAGATGTTACCTCTTCTACAATTATGCCTTCCTCTTCAGTGTATATTGGAGATGGTTCATGCTTGCAGTCAACTGTATAATCATAAATAAATTTAGTTTATAGAATTAAGTGGTTTGGAAAGTTAGATCAAGAAAGAAAAATATGGTTGATACTGTAATAAAATTTGTAAAGGTTAACATTAAACTGGATAATTCTTTGAACCAGAAATATTACTAATCAGTAGAAAGTATGAACATATTGTTCTGATTTACTTGTTATAAGTAGCTTCCTTGTGGGACCAGTTAATCACATTTGATACAATTCTCAGTTATGCTGCTTATTGATTTTATAAGCCTTAAGGTTAAAAAGCTGAGATCTAGTATTCATACAAAAGTAACTGAAATTGACTCATAAGTTGTTTTGTGTGCTTTTGTAATAACTGTAATAAATTACATTTGAGATGATGAATACATTTCATTTATACAGATTTTTGGGTCTTAGTCTAGAAGCGGTCAAGCTTTTAGAGTGATATAAAACTTAGAAAATAAACTGGAAAGGTTTCTTGAAGATGCCTTAGTAGAAAGCTGAGATTGAACTATCAGCCCAGTACAATCAATACTTGGCCTAAGTCAATACACTGTTTTTGATATGTCAGATATTACATGAAGTGAAACTCAACCTTCTTGATCTCATAAATTACCTGTATATTCAATATTATGCTACTGAGTAAAGCTAGCTAGGGAAGTCTTCTAATATCTTGAAACAAAAAGTCTGTGTTCCCCATATGTTGTATTGATTGGTGTAGCAAGGACTATTTGTGTTAATATTAAAGTACAAAGCTTAATAAAATACTTTTGCTTGCAGTTTCCTAAGATTCCAGTGGGATGCCATACAGCATATTCCTTCACTGTCATTATGTATTATTGCCTATTATATTTTTTGTACCTTACTGTATAACATAACTTGGTATGAGATGTCATACTACCACCGAAACAAACCTGAGTGTCCACAAATTGATGGATTTTCAGAGACTGTAGTTTTCAAAGCAGCCTAAAAGAAGTAACTTGAGTACAATACAGTTGTAGAGCTGGTTGACACAACAGTTTCCCAGATAGTTCTGTAGATTGAGTCCCTGCTAGAATGTATTCATACATTCAGAAACATCCTGGGTGACTCTGGGGAGTTTCCTCTTTTTGCTGTTCTATGCAGAATGGTTTCTTTTATTTGTAAGATTATGTGGGTTTGGTTTGTTGGTTGGGTTTTTTGTTTAATTTTGTTAATTCTTGGTAGCCTTCTTATTAAGCTAAACTTTCCTAAGTCTTTCAATTTTCTAGATTTATGACCATTCTTTGTCTTGTGTACACTCTCCCAAAATAATGTACATCTTTCTTGAATTGTAACATTCAGAACTGGAGACAAAACTCCTGCAGACACTTTATTATGCTAGATGCAGCAGGAAGATTACTTCGTGTGTTTTGGAATAACCTCTTCAATCTATTATCCCAAGTTTCCACTGACAAAAACATGTCTGGTCATCTTTTGGTTTATCTGAAGAGGAAAACTTGTTTGCTTTTAGTTTTTAGTTTTTGTTTTAGTTTTTTAGTGTTTGCTTTTCTTTTTTTTTTTTTTTTAACTCGCTAAAAGATTCCTCTGTATTCATAGCAAACTTCTGTTTGACTGAAGGTTGTTATAAAACCAAGCTCAACCACCATGGTGTCAAGTGTCATTAGTACATTGGAAGTCACCTGGATTAGAAATCTCAGTATCAGTCAGCTGCAGCTGAATCGAACAGGATTTGGCTGCTGACACATCCGGTTTCATCTTAATGTAATCAGTTAGCCAAGATCTGAGGAAGCTTCTTCCTCAGATAGATCACTTGTGTCCTTGGGTGCAATCTATATTGCTGTCCTAGTAAGCCTAATTGACATTAGATTCAAAAAGTAGTCACCTTCATTTTCCACTTGATGGTATATCTACAATTTTTTCCTGGCTGATGTACACTTTCCTTAACATGCTTAAAGCACATATGGTAAGGTTGTTCCAAATAAGATGCAGATTAGTGTGTTAACATTTGCCTTTATGTACCATCCATGTTCATTTTCTCTTATTCCTACTGATCACGTATGGTCAGAAGTAATGGAAGGTTGTATTCTGGTTGGTCTCTAGTCCTAGAATCTGTGATGTGAGAAGGTTGCATCATCATAAATTTGTTGGTTTATGAATCTTTTGTCATTTGCAAATAGTTTTTTAAATATTTTTTTTGTTTGTTTTTGTTTTTGTTGTTGTTTGTTTGTTGTTTTTTTGTTCGTTTTTTGCTTGTTTTTTGTTTTTTTAAATGCATGTAATGTTGGCCTTTTCAATACACAAAGAAAATTGCCTTTTTTTTTGTGATAAACGCTTTCCTAACCCCTTTGCCTTCTGAAAAAGTCACAGAAATTCTGTGTTATTCGATATATTTCAACTTCTTCCAGCTTATTCTGACTAAGGCTGGTCACACATTTATTACATCAAATGTCAATTTTACATGTCACTCCCCAAGGCAGTTTGTCAGTGTAGGGAGGTGTGACCCTCCCTGAGACAGAAAAGCAAAGAAAGAAGAGGAGAGCTTTCATTGGTTGTTGTGATGGAGTAGTACTAGTACATTTTTCAGTATGCAAAGTAAGACAAGACAAAACAGTTCTTACCAAATATCAATGGTATGTTACTTTCTGTTATTCCAAATTATGTGCTTTATGTGTTTAATGGTAGTAGAGGGAAGCAGACTATTGTTACTTCAACTTGCATTCTTGTTCTAAGGCAGTGTATGAAAACCTGATGTTGTCTGGATATCATAGCAGTCCTTACCATATAACTACATGGGACCAACATTACTTGATCAAAGTAAAGGCTCTTGTGTAATTTATAAGCCATCTGCCACAAACCATTATCATTTACTTAAGCCCTAAGTTACAGTTTCCATTTTAATAGTTCTATTAGTGTTTGGGTGGCTTTTATGAAGATTATTCAATAAATATGGTCCAGAAAAAGCTAGGTAGTTTTAATGCATAATTACCTGGAATGTTTATTGAAGAATAATACTGAATCTTCTGACAGATTTATTTCAGAGAATATTATAATGTTGTTATTCATCCCACCAATAATTCTGCATTGCTGAAAACTCCTGTGCAATGTAAGGAATCTTATCAAAAGCAGATGCAGCTGAATAAAGAACAGGATCATCAATGAACTAAAGAAGCTCATATAGTAGAAGGGATGGGATGGGGTGAAAAGAACGCAGAAAATAATTCTGTTTCACTTTTTCTACAAAAAGTAACTGAAATAGGAAGAAACAGTAATACAAGGATTTAAAAATCCAAATGTAAAAAGTAGATTCACCTGAGAAGTGCGTTTCATCATGCTTTATGTGTTTACTATTTAATGCAGTGTCTGGACAAATGGAGTTTAACTTAATTATAGCATGAAGGGGTTCTAAAAAATGACTTAAACCCCTAAATGTTCTTGAATTTACTTCTGTGAATAGGTGCCTGCATGCAACATTTTCTGTGAGGCCACCCTGCAAGGATCCTTTTGCCACATAGGTGCTATTCCTCTTAGCTAACCACAAAGAAAGCAGAGTCTAAGGTTCACTACACTTAGTACAAAGCCTCCAAAGAAGGGAAGGCTTCAGATGAAACTCAGTTCTTGTCCATAATGAACCTGGTAAATGTTGGTTTCCTGCAATAAAAATAATAGGTGAAATCTTGGCCTATTAAAGTCAATGGGAATTTTGCCATAGATTTTAGCAGGGCCATTATTGGAACCAATAAGTCTTGTGAGCAAAGTAAAAAATAAGTGGGTGAAGGAAAGAAAGGTAATTAATGCTACAGGTCCTACACATTATTTTAGTCCTTGGTCAACACTCCTTTGCCCAAGTGAATAGCTTCTGATATTCCTGAGATGTGTTCACAGAAACTATTGTGTCAGTGTACCGAATACCAAATATTTACAAAAGGATTTAATGAGTAATTCTGAAACAGGAAAAACAGCTTTGTTGTTATAATGAGTCAGTCTCAGATTCAACCAGAGGTTGTTTTAGGGGTGAGTAACTAAGGGCAATTCCCCAAGAGTGAATACCAAGAGGAGTGTGTTAGACTACAATAATTAAATGTACAAGTTATCCAATATGCTTCAGTCTATGCCTGTGTTCTTGCTAGTCAAAACCTGCTGTAGCACCATGCAGATGCAGTTAATTCTTTCAAACACTGTCCTTTCTGTAATGTAAGTAAAATAACAGGCAAAATATTTACTTAGTAATAGAAATGTCTTTTCATCTTTTTATATTTAGATCCTTATCTGTGTTTCTTTTTACTGATGTGTGAAAACATCTACTTTCTGATGCGTAATAAGTACAGCCACTATATTTTTGCATGGATTTTCCCAGGCATCCATTACATACATAGAATTGTAGAATCATAGAATCATTTCAGTTGGAACACAGCCTTAGGATCATCCAGTACATCCATAACCTAATTCTAGTACTAAACCATGTCCCTAAGAACTTCATTTCAATGCCTTTTCAACACCTCCAGGGATGGTGACTCCATCACTTCCCTGGGCAGCCTGTTCCAATGCCTGACAATCCTTTCAGTGAAGAATTTTTTTCCTGATATCCAATCTAAACCTCCTCTGGTGCAATTTGAGGCCATTTTCTCTCATCTTATCACTTGCTACTTGAGAGAAGAGAACAACCCCCTCCATGCTACAACCTCCTTTCAGGTAGTTGTAGACAGTGATAAGGTCTCCCCTCAGCCTCCTTTTCTCCAAGCTAAACAGCCCCAGTTCTCTCAACCACTCCTTATAAGACTTTCACTCCATGTACCACGTGGCCCATGCACAGCAAGGCAGTTTCAGAAAACTGCAGACTAACAAATCAAGCACTGTACAGTCACACCCACAGACATGCTCTGGTCCTATCTGGAAACAAAAAAAAGCACTGGATATGAGGAAATGTATGTTTTGGTAACCTCATTATGGGCTATACCATTGTACTTGAGAGCTCTGTGTTTCTTTTGGAGGTGAAATCTGTGGGAGAAATTTGAACTTCTTGTTCAGGTGTTACAGGATCTGGACCATAATTTGGAGAAGCACAACCATGCAGTTTGTGGGGCTCTTTCAAAGGGATTATTTTCAACCAAGGGATAGTAAAAAAACCCCATATCTATATATATTTTTATATATACACATATATATATAATAACAAGGAGCAAAGACTGGCTAAAAATACATTATCTGGTGTGAAAGAGATATACAGGCATAGTACTTCTGAACATAAAAGTGTTGTGTAGAAATGTGGTAGATCTGTAAAATCTCCCATGAACTAGCTTAATACCTATAACATATATCTCATTAATAAACTGAAATAAAGTAAATTTACACTGGGAGTTGAAAATGGTGACATCCGCTGCAGACGTTGTTTTGCCATATACAATTTTCCTTGCCTGTTTAATTCCTTTTTAATACTTATCAGAGTATTCAGCAATAAATTTTCCATACCACTTAAAACACCCTGCAGGTTTCTAGTCCAGAGTAGTTACCTGGCAATTCAAGCAAATGTTTCTGTTGTCTGAAACTGTAGGACATCCACTTTGTTTTTTGATCATCTGGGTATTAAGTGCTTCTCCAAGGTGGAGAACAAACAAACAAACCATGAACAACTGTCTTATGCAGAAAATATTTTACTTTGTGGCAGTGCTCTTTCTCTGTAAAACTATTTTTAACACTAGTAGGAGGTGCACATAAATGATCAAATTTGTAATAAATCTTTTGTAAGTTCAGCTGATATGGCTCATTAGAACATGTAGCAGTAGTTACCCCTAAGCACAGGAATTATTATAGATAAGATGAAAGCAGCTCTTCTTATTAATTACACTGCATATCTGACTCCTGCTCCTTTCTTTAGTCTTCAGATCGGCTCCATCTGGTTCTTACACTTCAGTTGTGCAACTTACCTTTCACAATGAAACATGCTTACTGATGCGAAAGCAGGTCCAATGTGATTAAAATTATTAGGTAAAACAGTAGTTGCTAAGTCTGGAATCAGCTAACCATAAAATCAGTCACAAAATGAAATCAAGTACCAAATCTTCACTGGGTGCAAATCAGCTGGAGGGCAGCTGATTTCAGTGAAAGGTATTGAGAACAACGTTCTAGGCCACCTTTCTTTATGTTAATACTTAATGGAGCATGTCAAGCAAGATGCCAGAACAATGCTTGTATAAGTAAGCAACAATCCCATCATGTTGCAGACTAGCCCTGGGTTTATGGTTTGGGCGAGGATCCAGGTAGCTAAAAGGGAATGACCCTGCCTGTGTTAACTAAAACCAACTGAAACAATAAGTGACCTTCTCTCTGGGGTGCTCAGTTGATACAGAGGGTCCTAATTCAGATTCTGTTCAACAGGCTGCAAATGTAAGCCAAACAACGTCAAAACAAAAGCAAAGGAGCAAAACAGCTTTCTATGCTTTTTGATCAACAGCTTCCTTCTTTTATTGCCACGACAGTGTCTCCCTTCCTTTAATGTACAATTTTTCAGTCACAGCTAAACTAAAATGCGTTAATTGCTGAGTTTGTGAAACTCTGTGGGGGGATCTAACACAGCAAAAAAAATCATATTACTGAATGACTGTGAGAAAGGAAAAATCCAGGGGAGGTAGGATATGGTAGGATCTCTTCCTGGTAGGACTCCCATGTAAGTTATGATGTACAAGTGGGCAGGGCATTTCCCTGTGGTGAACCTTTTTCTTTTAGGGGTTCCTTTTGGAGCTGTCATGACATCTCTACCGCAAATGCTCACTGTAACCTTGACACAGATGGAAGCAGGCAAGGCCTGCTCCAGCTCATGACAGCAGGTCATGATTCTTGGAAAAACATTGGGACTGTGTGACTGCAAGGGGTTACCCAGACAGTCAGGTCCCTTTTCCAACAGTCACAGGGTCAGCTGAGACTTGGGCTCCCCCTGAAAACACTGAAATTTCCCCTTTTGGCAAGAATGCCAGCTATGCACCCTCATGTCACCAGAATGCCTAAACAGGTAAAAATACCACAGCTAAAACCTTTTCTCTTTCACAGCTTGAGAACTACATTGTGGAAAACATGAAATCTGAGATGGTGCAGCTGCAGCAGAATGCTGTGCAGAACCACACCGCCACCATGCTCGAGATAGGGACCAGTCTCCTCAGCCAGACAGCAGAGCAGACGAGAAAACTCACGGATGTTGAAACCCAGGTATGTTCCCAGAGTAGTTTTCTAAAAGCTGTTTGTTGCAGGGACCTTTTCCCATCCTCTTCCTTTTCTAATGGACCACCACACAAAACATTTCAACACAGGGCTCCAAGAAACATACACAGTGGTGATGACTGAACCTTGCTATGTGTCTTTCTTTTGATTTCGATTGGTTAGTATGTTTAGCTCTGTGCATGTAAGGCGGGCAGGACTATCCAGGAAACTAAATAAGCATTTGACTTCAAATAAAAAGCCGAGCTACCAACTGTGAATGATACATATGTCAAGCTAAATAATGAGTTTCAGGCTAAAACAGTCTTTGATCTCTGTTGTTTGCTTCTTTACCATTACAAGGAAGTTTGTTTATTTTCTGCAAGATGTTTCCAGCTTTTTGAAAAGTAGTGCATGTTTTCAGCTTTTAAACTGTGAAGAGAGGGACAAGCATCAGCTTCTTCATGAAACACTGTGTATTTGTTATTCCTGTAAAATTGTATAACATCATATGAATTTAAAGAGCTATCTCAATATGATTCCTAGCACTAAAATTACTGTTGTGATTGAAGTGACAAAAGTATCACTGTCATAACACAGAGTACAATTTCATACTGGGCTAATTGCAAAGATACATATGACTTCTTTTGACATCTTTTATCAGTCATTTTTATAATATTTGTATTTATAGTTTTTACCAACTTCCTCTTGGTCTTCATAGCATGTGGTATAATATCAGCTGCACTGCATTTGCTATTCATTTAGAACAGGTGAATTAAAGTATTGCATTTATTTGGTTTGTTCTAGAAACATATGTGCTTCTTGAAAGATCATATTTTCTGTTCTAGTGTTCTTATATTTACAATATCCTTACTGAGTTATTACATACTTACATTACAATACACAGAGAAACAACAGAAATTATGAAAGACAGATCTACTGCAGGTTCCCTGCACCATTTTTTCTACATCTTTATTAACAGATCAACATTCACTTATAAATGTTGTGATCTCAAATTACCACAGTTTCTAAAACATAGTATATTGACTTATGAAAACGTTAGGGAAAATCTTTAATTCAGTATTAACAGAATATCTAAATGGAAACATTGAAGATGAAGACCTGTGGACTGGAGTATCTTCAGTTCAGTAAAGAGAAAGCAGGTGTAGGAACTCTCCTTTTATCCCAAAAGACCTACATAGGTGTAAATGTTAAGTACTCATTAATGTTTTCCTCCTTTAAGCAGGTAAGGGACAAAATGTGAATTCCCTCTGTCTCACTTTTCCTTTGAGGAACCACTTCAAGGTAGAGGCATCATTGGCAACTGCATGAAGGAGTGAATGACTTCCTCCTTCTACACCTATTGCTGCAGAATTTAAGGGATGTTCAAGATATCAATGATCGTGGTTCTTCCTTATTGCAGTACTTGCTCCGACTTTCAGCTCAGTGATGGCATCTCTCACCTCCCCTCTTTCAGAAGTATGAAAAAGTCCCTGGCTCTACCATCAATCAGAAAAGAATGGTGCAGGTGGCTCAAGAAAGTTAAAAGAGGCTGCCCTTGGTAGTCATGGAGGTAGCCAGTTGCATGGCAGAGATGTGACTGTAGGATACAAGGAGGAGAAAAGCAAGTCGGGATCTCATGCCTGAAATAAGAAGTCCTCATACCAAGAGTACAGAGGAGTCTGAAGGACTGAATATAGAGCCTCCGTCTCCTTAAGTTCTTACTGACCCTTCCCAATCCTTGATCTATCTAAAATCCCATAGATTCCCTTTAGCCTTCCTTTTCTACCTGAAGCACTACTGATATTTTGTAGGTTGGCTCACAGATGTATCCTCTTTGTAAATCTGTTTGTGCTTTCCTGTCTTTTTACCGCTTGCCAATCTTTGTAACCTTCATTTTCTGCCAAGTCCCTCTGAAACTGTGGTGATGCTTCCTGACTCTTCCAAATATTTCCATCTTGAACAACATAATGGCTGCATACTTACAATGCATTATACAATATTCTCAACTTCTGTACTCTTAAAAAAGGACACCTCAAGTTGCTCTGTGAACATCAACCATTTCAAACAAAAATAAAGCATTTCTATTCCTGAAAAGGTTAGAAGGATGGTCAGCAGAACTGCTATTTCGGACTTTCAAAGGGCAGACTTTAATATATTTAGGAGGCTGGTTGGCAGAGTCACTTGGGAGGCAGTCCTAAAGGAAAAGGAGTCCAGGAAGGCTGGTCTCTCTTCAAGAAGGTCATCTTAGAGGCGCAGGAACAGGCTGTCCCCATGTACCAGAAGGCAAGCAGGTGGGGAAGAAGGTCGGCCTGGCTGAATAGAGAGCTATGGCTGGAACTGAGGAATAAAAAGAGAATTTATTACCTTTGGAAGGAGGGGCAGGGTACTCAAGAGGAATACAAGAATTCTGTGAGGTTATGCAGGGAGAAAATTAGAAGGGCCAAAGCCCAACTAGAGCTGAGCCTAGCTAGCTACTGCTGTAAAAGGCAACAAGAAATGTTTCTATAAATGCATCAGCAACAAAAGGAGGACTAAGGAAAATCTTCATCCCCTGATGGATGCGGGGGGAAACATAGTAACAGAAGATGAGGGAAATGCTGAGGTACTAAATGCCTTCTTTGCCTCAGTCTTTAACAGTCAGAACAGGTGTGCTCCAGTCACCCAGACCCGAGCCAGAAGACAGGGATGGGGAGCAGAATAAAGCCCTGATAATCCAAGGGGAAATGGTTAGTGACCTACTACAGCACTTGGACACCCACAAGTCTATGGGGCCAGATGGGATACACCCAAGGGTGCTGAGGGAGCTGGCAGAAGTCATCACTAAGCCACTTTCCATTACCTATCAGCGACCTTGGCTAACTGGGGAGCTCTGAGTTTACTGGAAGCTGGCAAACATGACACCCACCTACAAGAAGGGCCAGAAGGAGGATCTGGGAAACTGCAGACCTGTCAGTCTAACTTTGGTGCCAGGGAAGGTCATGGAGCAGATCATCCTGAGTGACCTCACATGGCACATAAAAGAAAACCAAGCAATCAGGCCCAGTAAACATGGGTTTATGAAAGGCAGGTCCTGTTTGACCAACCTGATCTCCTTCTATGACAAAGTGACCCACCTAGTAGGTGAGGGAAAGGCTGTGGATGTGGGGTACTTAGACTTCAGTAAAGTCTTTGACATTGTATCCCACAGCATTCTTCTGCAGAAGCTGGCAGCTCAGGACCTGGATGGGTGTACTTTGTGATGAATAAAGAATTGGCTGGATGGCTGGGCACAAAGAGTTGTGGTGAATGGAGTCAATACCAGTTGGTGGCTGGTCACGAGTGATGTTCCCCGGGACTCAGTGTTGAGGCCAGTTGTGTTTAATCTCTTTATCAATGATCTGGATGAGGGGATTGAGTGCACCCTTAGTAAGTTTGCAGATGACACCAAATTGGGTGGGAGTGTTGATCTGCTGGAGGGTAGGAAGGCTCTACAGAGGGATCTGGACCAGTTGGAATGTTGGGCTGAGGACAGCTGTATGAGGTTTAATAAGACCAAGTGCTGGGTCCTGTACTTGGGTCACAACAACCCCAGGCAGCACCACAGGCTTGGTGAAAAGTGGCTGGAAAGCTGCCCGGCAGAAAGGGATCTGGAGGTGTTGGTTGACAGCTGAATATGAGCCAGCAGTGTGCCCAGATGGCCAAAAAGGCCAACAGCATCCTGACTTGCGTCAGAAATAGTGTGGCCAGCAGGATGAGAGAAGTTATGGGCCCCTCATCATAAGAAGGACATGGAAATACTAGAGAGAGTTCAGAGGAGGGTGATGAAGCTGGCAAGGGGTCTGAAGCACAAGTCTGATGAGGAGCAGTTGAGGGAACTGGGGCTGTTTAGCCTGGAGAAAAGGAGGCTGAGGGGAGACCTTATCGCTGTCTACAACTATCTGAAAGGAGGTTATAGCATGGAGGGTGTTGTTCTCATCTCCCAAGTAGCAAGTGATGAGAGAAAATGGCCTCAAATTGCACCAGAGGAGTTTTAGATTGGATATCAGGAAAAAATTCTTCATGGAAAGGATTGTCAGGCATTGGAACAGGCTGCCCAGGGAAGTGGTGGAGTCACGATTCCTGAAGGTGTTGAAAAGGCATTCGGATGAGGTTCTTAGGGACACAGCTTAGTGCTGGCATTAGGTTAGATTAGGTTATGGTTGGACTCTATGATCCTGAGGGTCTCTTCCAACTGAAATGATTCTATGACTCTATGACTCTATGATTGAGTTTGAGATTAATTCTTTTTCTTTTATGTTCTGCAAAAAATTCCTACTAGGCATGCGTGAGAAAATGTTACCATGTAATTCTGTGATAATACTGGTAAATACTCTTCCAAAAAGTCTGACAGGTTCCATTAAAGAGGAATCATGCTCAGTTCCAGCTCTTGTGTGCACATATACATACAAAAATGATTTATACACACTCCTCTAGATTTTATGTGATAAACAATGATATACCCACAAAATCAGCTAACATTAGATAATATTATGAAAACATTCTGTTATTTCTACTTTTGAACTATTTTTTGTTAGAATCTATCCTCTTTCATCTAGTTAAAAGGATTCTTTTTGTCTCATGTACTCAGTAAAGCTTGTGCTATTGATACAGATCACCCCTAAAGTGAAAGCCAGTTACATAAAGCAATGTTTAGGATTACAGCCTTCATCTTAAAAATCCGTGTGAGAGTGCAAGTAGTGATAACATGAGCAGACATCAGACTTCTGCCAACACTGCAAAAGAGAGAATGCAGGGGAAAGCTAAAGTAGGAGCTCTATTTACGAAACAGCGGATGCAACTCTTTGGCTTCAGTTCAAGTACTCTCGCACTCATCTGGTTTAAGAATGTTTTGTCAGAATGCATGCTTGAGGCATGTCTCTTGTTCTTTCCATTGAAATAAAGCTTATTTGGCAGTCATCTTTCCCTTTTCTGCCACCCTAGTATTATTCTACAGTAAACAGGGTGCCAGAATGTCAGCTGGTACGTATCAGTGTAGCTTGATTGAGTTCATTTGCACCAGCTGAACAGCTGAGGTTAGAAAAGGATTTAGAAACAATTTTTGACGAATCATCAAATCAGGATGAAATCGTCACATTATGTTGCTATAACAACATAACCAGGACAGTATAAACATTAATGTTTTTAATTTATCCTTAAGGTGCTAAATCAAACATCCAGACTTGAGATTCAGCTACTGGAAAATTCACTGTCAACGTACAAGCTAGAAAAACAGCTGCTACAACAGACACATGAAATCCTGAAAATTCATGAGAAAAACAGGTAAGCATGAGTAGTCGGTGTCTTACATTCTTTCTCTGTTCATCACAAAGTGATCTGTGCATACTTAGTTCTAAGCAATTGATAAAATGGAAGAAGCAAATATGATAAGTGGAAAGTAGGATAATATTTATGAAATAGCAAAAAGAGCTAGGGTGTGAACTTACACTGTTTTAGTTCCTATATGATAAATGAAAGTTGGTTTTTATCACTTCCGATGTGCACTGTAAGTTTACATCTCAGTTTGCTTCATGACAACATAGTTACACGACCACAGTTCCTGTTACCAAAAAGCACAAGGATAGCTTGTATGAGCACCTTCCAGTAGAAAAATATTAATAATGAATCGTAAGATTATTGACTACCTTAAAGTGCATAAGAAACTGAAAATCTTCAGTAATTCATCTTCCTAATTTTAATGGATACAAAACTATAACATATAGAAAAATCTCCCTCTTCCTTTTGTCTCAGTATGTAGCAGTCTTGGAGCCATGTTCCTTTTAAAGAAGAAGTGAATGATAAGCATTTGGGGTTTATGTTGAAATTGAAGAAAAAACTGTTTAGCAGCACATAACTTTTTAAGCAGTGAAGAGATAGTCAAGAAGTTTCAGTATTGTCCCTCATTGTGCTACACCTCTGTAAAAGAGGTGCTTCTGTGACACGGGGAGTCAGTACCTGAAGTCACCGGATTTAGTAATCCATTATCTCAGAGTGTGTGTGGTGGGTTGACCTTGTCTGGCTGCCAGACATCCATCCAGCCACTCTCTCACTCCCCCTCATCAACATGACCAAGGGAGAAAATATGATGAAAAGGCTTGTGATTGAGATAAAGACAGCAAGATCACTTACCAGTTACTGTCACGGGCAAAACAGCCTTACTTACTGACAATTAATAACAGTGTAGGATAGTGAGAAATAAAAACAAAACCAAAAGATCTTTCTCCCCTTCTCCTTCTTTCCAGGCTCAACTTCACTCCTGATTCTTCTATCTCCTTCCACCCCAAGCAGTGCAGGGATGAGAAATGGGGGTTGTGCTCAGTTCACAACAGTTTGCCTCTCCTTCCTCACACTTTCCCTTCTCCAGAGTGGTTCTTTCACACTGCTGCAGTCCTTCAGGATAAGATTGCTCCAACGTGGGCTCTCTACAGGCTGCAGATTCCTTCTGGATTTGTCCATCTGCTCCAGCACAGGCTTCCCACAGGTTCACAGCCTCCTACAAGCCTATCCACCTGCTCTGGTGAGGGGTCCTCCCCGGGTTGAATGTGGATCTTTGCTCCACCATGGACCTCCATGGGCTGCAGAGAGGTAGCTGGCCTCACCATGGGCTGCACCATGGGCTGCAGGGGAATCTCTGTTCCAATGCCTCCTCCTCTCCTTCTTCTTTGACATCAGTGTCTGTGGCATTTTCTCTCACATTTTTCCCTCACTCTTCACACTGTCATGTGGTGGTTTTACCTCTCCTTGAGCATGGTCTCCCTGAGGCACAACCATCTTGGCTGTGGGGCTCAGCTGTGCCCTGCAGCGGGTCCATTGGAGCTGGCTGGAACAGGCTGTGCCTGGCATGGGGCAGCCCCAGCCTCTCCTCACAGAGGTGACCCCTGCAGCCCCCGGGCTGCCCAGACATGGTCACCTCCACTCAATACAGTGGATAAAGCCATATTCCTTCTCAGCTGCCCTTCTGGAGACCTAAGGCTCTCATCCTGCCTCTGTGACAGCCAGGGTTCAGCAGGGAAAACACAGAGTGCTCTCACTCCGCAGCTTCACTCTCAGCTCCCTTCTAGAAAGAACAACTGTGAGATTAAGTCTGACTAGGACTAAGGCTTCTGTGTCCTGGATCTATATTTAACATCAAAATAAGGCAAACAGCTTTAAAATTGAGGTAGTTACTGAAGCATCTTGTGCAAGCTTTAGTGGACCATTTAAACTGAGATCAGACATTTTGCCAAAAAAAGCAACATGACTCTGGGGCTGCTGGACAGGAATCAGCAACTGAGGCAGAGACCTTGCCCAGGGTTATGTGTAGGGAAGGCTAGCACCACAATAGGTAAGGAGCTACTGGGGAAAAAAATGTGAAGAACTAAATAATGATGAAAAACAGAAACTGTTGTTGCAAAGAAATGTGTTTGCTAGATATGTCTAGTTAAAAAGCTGGTCAAATAATATAGCATGACTGCTATTGGTTATGAAAACCAATTTAATATATTTAATACAACAACTATTTATAACCAGTAATTCCAGCAAATATTATTTTGGACAACTTGTATTTCACTGGAAACTCTTTAATTCCACAGACTTCCATTTACTAATTGGAAGTATGAATAGATTAGTATGGGATTAACCTTGACTTCGGCCATCTCAAAATTAAGTAATTCACCTAAACTGTATAGGTGGGCTCTCCTTGTAGTCCACAGAGAGAGTAGGCGTGTGCAGGACACAGTTTATTCTACATAGTTCACAAGCCTATTTCAATTTAGGATTAACACAAACATTAGTTAAGTATATAAATAGTTGCATTTTTATCTGCTGCAATCTGGTTGGCAACAAATTTTTACTGGGTGCTCATGAGACTGAGTCTTGTATACTCAACAATCTGAATTTATTTATTTATCTTAACAATGTGTCAGGGTGTAAAGCCTTCATGTCAGTAAACAAATAAGTTTTACTAAAGTTCACCTTTGACTTGGTTGACATTATGATGAAATGGTCTGTGACATGACAAAATGGTCTGCCTTGCATTTTCAGAATAAAAGGAGAGGTCTGTTAAAAAGCACATTTTATACCCAGTTGTTTCTCTCAAAAGTATAGCTTTATAAGGATAAAGGAAAAAGCACATGGAGTTTCATATTGTAATGAAGCAAGAACCTGGCATGCACTTTTTGGTTTCTGTTACTCTCTCCTTGGTAGTGATAAAATCAGGCAGAGGGCAGTATTATGAAGATTGCACTAAAACATGGATCATCAGCTCCCATATCATCATCTACTCGTAAAACAGAACTGTGTAATCTTAGTCTTGTAGGTCCTAATCCTGAAATTAATTATGTGTGTGTCAGGTTCACTATGGGACAAGTTTTGGTGATCTCAGCAGATACTAGGTTTCTGGACGCGCCAGTGATTTTAACTTGCTTAACTTTAAACAGGACTTAGAGATAACCCATTAGTCTACGTTCATTAGTTGTTTGCAGTTAAAAAGTCTTCATCCCTCTCCATATCTTTTTCACATCAATAAAATAGAGAAAATTCCTTTTGACCACATTGCCTACGTGAACTGTAAGCTTTTTTGGGAAGGGCCTTTCTTTTGCAGGAGTCGTACACCACAGTGGGAAAGAGTGTAGGAACTATTATCATCTCAAAAATAATCAAAACAGATGGTGTACTGTGGGCTGATAATTTCTTTCTCTGTGCTAAAATTTCTCTGTATAAAATCAAAATAATGATCTTAATCACTTTCAAATAACTGGATTTTGGATGAAAGTAATGCATAATCTTATAGTAATAATAACTGATTGTTGATGTACTATAGTAACTTGTATATTATCCTTAAAGAAAATAAGCACTGCATATCAACAGGGGACCAATGCGTGTTCTTTAGATAGAAATATATCTATTCTTGGCCTTTCTCTTTACTTCCTGCCTCTACTGAGAAGAGTGGCCAATTTTTTTCTTTTCATCTCACTGAAGTGAAAGATATTCCATGGCATAAGTAGAGTCACATTTGCCCCAGAATCATGTTTCTATTGAATGCTCTCATGCCATAAATAATTTAGTTTTGTGGGTTCCCACCCACTATAATGTAAATGGTGGTTTCTTCCATTGCCATTTTTTCTCCCACAAGAGCTTTCTAAAAACTATTTTGATTTATTCTTGAAAGATTTCCCCAGTTAAGTGTCTTTATGAGGCACTTTTTTTTTTTTTCTGAGTGTACCAGCTGCATTTAACTAATTGTGTGCCATTTGTTTCAATATGTGAGTGTGAAAAGAACTTTTTACTTACTCAAATTAAAAAAAAAAAAAAAGAGGAAAAATATAATGGAAATTTAACATAAAATTTAAACATAAAATCCAGCTTGAATTTGCAGACATTCACACTAGATTAACATGTTCGGGACTGTTGTATCCTGCGAAAGGCAAGAACTCAAGAATGATTCTTGAATTTCCATCTGTGTGAAAGAAGAGGAAACACAATATGTCTATTTGCAGAATTTGCATATACTAAAAAGATAAATCCAGATTTTTTGCTTCACTTTTGTGATTTCAATGTAATTATCTTGTCACTGGTATAAAAAATAGGCTCACTGATGTTAGGTGTCCAATTACTTTCCTGGCCTTGAGAAATACGGGGACATATATTTTTATATTTCCTTAAACTGATCAGACAATATCAGATCACCGAAGTAAGTGTGAGTGGTCAGCACTTAAAAATACAGAGATGATTTCACTCATGTAAAAGCAAGTACAAAGAAGCTGTCTCAATGAGAAAATACTGTTCTTGGAATCAAAAGTAAGCACTTAAATCCTCTACTTGTTTGTCCTCCCAGACAAAAGAATCATATATATATATGGCCAAAGAATTTTTTTTCTAGTGTGATGTTACATGTCTTTCTTTGTTGAATAGCTCAAAAAAGTAAATATTTTCATCTGTATTTTAAATAGATCTAGATTTTTAAAAATATTATTTTAATGTTAAAGATCTCAATATCTAAGATCTGATGCTGTTCTCACATGTCTAAACTGAGGCTTCTGAAAACAAAGATAAAAAAGAAATCTCTTCAATGGCTGTGGTCTGGAATGGATTAGTGAATAAACTACCTCATAAGGCAGATTGTCTAAACCAGCGTTTCCTTCCTCCCCAGAGAGTTACCAGAGTGCTTTCTGTATGTTCTACTTTGTCACCTTTCAAAATGACAGCGGCTTTCACTGCAGGTCATTCTTTGACTGGTGTACAGGCCTTCTGCCCTCCCCAGCATTATCAGAGGGCTTTCTCTGAATCAGCTGGACACAGCACAGCTGCACTGAGACGTCCCCCTGGCTTATATCCTGAGAAAGTTAACACGTCGTTTTTGTGGTTGGAAATAGATTCCTAGCCTCGCCAAGATCTGTAGGTTAGACACCAAGACATGGATAACCTATAGGAAAATTAAGTCTGTCTGAGTTTTGGGGGTGTGTGTTTGCTTTCAATTTAATTGTCTTCTAGATAATCACTACAAAGAGTCATTGTCTAATGGACAATATTGATATTTGTCCATGTTGACATTTCTTTCTTCACAACTTCATTCTGTTCCCCAAATGCCAGATTTGTTTCCCCAAATTGAAGGTTACAATTATAAAAAAAACACATACAGATGTGTAAGTGCATGAGTATATTACATGTATATATGTGGTGCTTCTAGGGAATGGTGATTTACTTTCATTGTGAGTTCCCATGACTGCTTCATCTGTCCAGGTCAGTAATGTTTTCAAACATATAGGAATTTCAAACATACAGGAAGTGTATAGGATTTTCAAATGTATAGGATGTACATTTATTGTAAAATGTACACTTATTGTAAAAAAGTCAATCAGTACATCACGGCCATAACATTTTACTGAAAAGTGTTATAAAAGAGTGTTATATCACAGTTTCAGTCAACCTTTATAGACTGTTGTATTATTTCGTATAGAGACAGCCTTCTTTTTGTTTTCTTTAATATTTTATGTCAGCAATAATCATTAATGAAAAATAGTAGAAATATTTTCTTTTTAACTCTGTCTTCCCAATTCCTCTGTAAAAAAATGAGAAAATATCCTTACTAAGCACTCAGCAAAGTTATTTCTTCATTGTATATGTCTATTAGAAATTGTCTGATATCACAAGGAAAAAAGAGATAATAGAGAGGTCTCACAACCATGAAAAAGAAGTAAAATCTAAATATATTTGTATTGGTTTCAACTTATCTTAACATTTTTTGATGCAGCTTCTAGCACTTAAAAAAATATTTAAGTGAGTTATAATAAATATGAATGTAACTGTACAAATGAAAAATCTGGCCAAAGACCATAGGAGCAGCTTTTTTTCATGTTGTTCAGGGATTTCTTCCCTTTGGAACAGGCCAGTGCAGAAATCCACACTCTATGTGAAGTGTTTGGTTTTGTTCATTGGGAGCTCTGACCAAAGGTTTCTCACTGATTCTTAGTAAAGCACAGTTAATGTTTTGGATTTCCCCCAGGAATACAGGGAGTGGTCCTATCCTCAGGACCTATTCTTATCTGTTGTAGATTTATAGATATAGAAAAATCTTTGCATAAATATATATGCATTCCTTAAAATAGCTTAGTTTTGCAGTTTATACTAACAGGACTTATAATCTACATAGAAAACTGTAAAGGAGCCAAGTGCTGTGACACTCCCACCTTTCAACCATATGTTGTTATTGTTGACAAACCACTCATAAATATTAGTATATATTATTACTAAAGCCATAAAACATCTGCTTGCTGTCTGTCTCTGTAGACACCAAACTGGGAAGCTCTAAATATTGTCCGCTTCTTCCTTCTTGCTTGACATGGCCAGGGTTGCTACAAATAAGGCTGTCATCACCATGGTTTCATTTACTATGGTCTTGGGAAGGCTACGGTGGGAAACAAATAATGTAATGAACAGATTGTAGCTGTCAAAGGCTCTTTCTTTTACATGAAATCATTCAGATACGGAAATCATTTAGATGTGGACATTCATATAGGTTGCTGTGGGATTAGGGAAATATCCCATACTATATTAGAATACAGACAAAGATAAAGGGGACTTTTTTGTCTTTACTTACCACTTAACTATAAAGCAATATTGTGGCTTTAAGAATGGCATCTTCTCTAACACTGAGAGTACACAACATTTTTGATGGACTGTAACATGTCAGGCTGGGATGTGGCCGCACCTAGCACCCATTCTACCATAGACTGTGCCCAGGGCTCACCTCATTCCTATCCTAAGTTCATTGATAGAACTTATAGGCTTTCAGAAGAGTAAAAATCCAGAGTCAAAATGAGAATTTCAATAATTTCCATGAAAATGTGGACAGAACTGATAAATTTTACATGGATTTTTTTTCTTTGTATTTAGTCGAATGGTATTTTATGACTGAAACCAGTTCCATCAGAACACTTTCGACCACTTCTGCCTAAATAACCTTCTGCATAAAACAAGTTCTCAAAAAAATCCATGTGAATCTAGAGCATAAACACATCATGTTTACTGTTAGAGTTCAAATGATTAAAAAAAACAGCTACAGGCCTGGTAAGGTGTTAGAATAATTTATTGGTTTTGCCTTCAGAATCCACAATTTTTCTTTCAGATTGAAGCTTTCTATCATCTGATTTCAGCCCACTGAAACTTGTTACACTTTCGTTAGTAATTAATGAGCCTTTTGGAATGAGATATCATGTTCCGTTTTGTGTTTGGGACCCTACGAAAAAGTATTTTCCCTTCCTGTCTTTCCTTCTTTCCCTGTTTACCCAGATCCTTCTGGTTTTCGCAGAGCAAGATATATTGATATCACAAAGTATATTTCATGTTGCTGTTACAATGTAAATTTTCTCCAATATCTGTTAGGTAAATCCTACATTTATAACATTTCAGAAAAAAAATAAAAAAATAAAAAAAAATGCTGTTTAGTTTATTATATTAAAAAAAAAAAAAGAAAGAAAAAAAAAAGAAAATAAGTTTTATATTACTCTAGTTTGTACAGCATATCCAGGGCCTCAAATCTTTTCATTGTTATCATTTGTAACAGCTCATATTAAGGCTCCATGATACCTAGTAGAAAAAAACTCCATATGGATTTTATTACATTCTTCGCTTAGATTAAATGACCTGAAATTATGCAGGCATTTTGCCACTGATCTATTATCCAGAAGTAAAAACAAAGGTGGGGGGAGAGTGCAAATAAATAAAACCTAAGATTGACTTTAACAGGAAGCAGTTTGTTGGCAAGTTTGTAACAACCAGTTGGTTTATGGGCATGAGAAACACCTATTTTGGCTTACACAGTAGAGTTACTGAATGGAAAGTAGTGGAGGGATTGAATTAATTTCTTTATCTAATATGAATAAGATCTTTCTGCTAAACTCCCACCACAGCATCAAAGCACTAGCCTGAAAAAAAGTTCTTGTTCTCTGTTGACAGATATTAACTGGTTTTTATGTCAACAACTCCTCTGTTCTCCTAGATATAATCTGACCTGGCTTTGATCTTTTTAAATTGTACATTTTTGACTCGGGATGGAGAGGGTACTATAAAAAAAATATTAGTCAGGAGAAAGTGTTTCCATATACACATAAAATTATTTATAAAAATCAATGTAAACAGGTCATTTAGTGTGATAACCAACAGTTTTCTATCTGAGGAGTCTTCTGTGGAAACAGAGAAGCCACGGCGGGAATATTTGTGTGTACAAGGAAAACAAGGGAATCCTACCTTAAAACGCAAACTTCTGATTTATCTTTTTGGGAAACAGTACTTTTCTTGGTGTGAAAGCAGACACCACTCATCATTCCCAGCTTCACAGACCACATCATATGGTACTTTTATTGTGGGTTCCATATTCCTTGATGGTACCCCATAACTCCTAATGCTTCTTTTCCATTAAGTGGTAAGGCCCGTCACAAACTGTTCTTTAGTTTACCGCTGATTTTCATCTCTTGTCATATTGATCCATCTATACTACCAATTATATCCTCTTCAATCTCCTGCTCTTCTCCGTCCTTTGCCCACCTCAGGCTTTTCTGCCTGAACTTCAATATATGAACGTGTTACTGGCCCTATGCTCATGCATGTAGATGAATTTAACAAACAGACATGCAGTTCCATGCACTTTACTCTAAGCACTACAGCATTCAAACAGCACTACAGCATTCAAACAGCACAAAATGGAACCTTAGAGAGTAGTTCTGTTTGGCTGCTCAATAGAAGAAATCAGTGGGCTGAATTTGTAGATGTGACATTTTTAGAATAAATTATTTATGTACTGAATTCTATGGTGAAAAATAAAATAGTTCTGTTTTCTGTATTAATAAATATGTTGGCACAAAATAATGTGTACTAATTG
This sequence comes from Columba livia, assembly GCF_036013475.1. Taxonomy (NCBI): domain Eukaryota; kingdom Metazoa; phylum Chordata; class Aves; order Columbiformes; family Columbidae; genus Columba; species Columba livia. Next base: position 143,139,852 of record NC_088603.1, on the reverse strand, counting down.
TTTCATTCCATTTTAGTTTACTTGAGCACAGAATTTTGGAAATGGAAGAAAGGCATAAAGAGGAGATGGACACTCTGAAGGAAGAAAAAGAGAACCTACAAAGCTTGGTCACACGACAAAGCAACATAATCCAGGAACTAGAGAAACAGTTAAACAAGGCAACAAGCAACAACAGTGTCCTGCAGAAACAGCAGCTTGAATTGATGGATACAGTTCACACTCTGATCACCCTCTGTTCCAAGGAAGGAGGTAAGAAAGTAGCATTATAAAACATTAGAAGCACTAGGACATTTCTTTTGAAGTAAATCCTGAATTTTTGAAAGGGCAAATCTCAACGAGCTTATTCCAAGACAGAAAATTACATTATAATTGAGGAAAAAATTGCTGATAAGAATGCAGAAATGGAAGTTCAGACAGTGCTGAGGCTATCCCTTGTACTAACGACCATTTTTGATTTTTTGAATTTAATATCACTGAGTTGTTATATCTTGACTGTAGCTAATGTAGGCCACAATTCCATTGACTTCACATAACAATACTGATTTTTGCCTCTGAGCATCTCTCTGCTTCTGCTGGGAGTAAACCAACCAACTGTGGATTTTAACTTCATAGGTGCCTATACATAATTTACTCTGAACTTCCTTTACAATCAATTGAGAGAACTAGGTACTAAAAGAAGAAAAGTAACCCAGAACTTTATACATACATATGTGTTATAATGTTGATGAACTTGGATTTAGGCACTTACGGTGCTGTAGCCATCCAAAATATGTCTTCTCTTGAATAAGATTTTATTTATAATAAGGGATCATTTTTCTTCCTTCTGCTTTGCTGAATTTTGTTTGTTTGTTTCTGGGTGCATTAGGCACACTACATACACAAAAGACAGAGAAAACATGTTTTGAAAGAAGGCATTGACAAAGACTCTAGGACAATTCTCCTCAAGTCTACCTTTCTTAGTAAAGAGATTTCTTTCAGAGACTAAGAAATTCAGGTAGGATTTCAATTTTCAAATGCTAAAGACACTGCAGAATGTCTCTGGAAAGAAATTCCCTTCTTCAGAACCAGGAGATGGATGATTAGAAACCTCTGTAAAGGATGGAAATGGGACACTGGAATGAAGAAATTAGTTACTAGGAAAATGAAGACAGTCGTACAGAAGAAAGGGAAGAAGAAATGTAAGGGAGGATGTAAGAGAAAAGGTGTATGATAAGAAGAACAGCTAAAAGGAGATTAACAGCTGTGCCTACTATGGCATGCAGAGGCTTAAAAACATTGGGGGAAATAAAGCTGAGAAAAGAAAATAATAAATATCTGGGAAGATGCCATCAAAATCCTTCTAAGAAAGGGCACTTGGTAAACAGAAACTGTAGGTGTGTGAATGATGCTAGTCATTCAGTGAGTGTGAATGCGTGGATGGAAGAAGTCTGTGCGAGGTAGAGTGCCACCAGCCTGAAGAATCCAGTATATTTGCTCATTTGAATTCTAGAGCTCAAAGTTCCAGAAATTATCTAAAAAACAAAAAGAAAAAAACAAACTCAACCCCTGAACAACAACCCCATCCTCCCAATCAAAACCTCGTCACCTGCATTGTTATTCAGTATTTGATTTAAGAGGCAGAAGTACATATTAGATCATTCAAACTATTCAGCTCAAGGCAGTGTGGGTTTACTCTCTGCTATATATTCCCATGCAACTTGTGTGGCTTGAATCTGAACTGCTCCAGTGACGAGGATTACATCTCTTCCTTTGGAAGTGTTGCAAGCTCAGGCTCATGTTGATAGACTACTTTAAAAAAACAAAAAAACAGAAAAACTTTTTTTCCCCCCTCATGTTCATTGTAAATGTTCCCTTCTGCTTATTCTGTTATACTGTTCCCCAGCATTTTGAATTAAATAACATCCTTCATTGTAGGCTGTTCTCATATCAGTAGAGAAACATTGTGATGCAATGCAAATCCTTTATAATATTTTATGGTCTTTTGGCAATGAAACCTGGCAAAGCTGTGTTCAGAGTGTTCTAATAGAGCTCAGGAGTACTTTAAAATTAATATAAAAATGAAAGATATATTGTTCTCATACAGAAATATACTGCAAATTCTTTTTAAGGCTAGAAACAGATTTTATAATAATTTTGAATTTGATTCAAAGAAAAAAAATAATAGAAACAAAACCAAACAAAAAACAGACAAAACAAAACAAACAAAAAAACCCCAACATTTTTCCTAAACTTTGTTTCATCAGCTGCTTCTTATAAAAACTTTGTTTGATGATTACAGAAGTGAATGTTGAAGATTTGGGTCCAGGATACAAATTCAGGTGCTTGAAAACCTGAATTTTCAGGGTTTTTTTACTTCTGAGAAGCAAAAGATGTTCAACAGGGTTAAATGTCTAAATATAATTTTAATAGCTTAATTCAATCTCTTTATTTTGGACTCCTTTACTTTTTGTGTATTAAAATGTTCAGAATTTGCCTTGGATACCTTTTTTTTTTTTTAAAGATAATAACCTGAATAGAAATAATTGCAGAAATGTTTCCACTTACTCTGTGTTCAAGTCTAGCTCACCAACCTTTTTGGTAAATAAATTCACAGCTGAAAAAGGAACGAGACAGCTTAAGTTAAAATAATAATGAAGGCTGTATACTAAAGCATTTGGTTGTACCAGAAAATAATACCAGCTTCAGTCTATAGAAATACATGTTGAAGATGGAAAATTATTCATCCTGGGAAGTACAACTGGAACTACTCTAAGTTCACACAAAAATATGAAGTTTAGATAGTCTTACATGAGTCTTTGTGTGCACACTAATGTTCAAAACATAAAATATGCTGTGAGAACTGGTGTTTATTTGGAAATAGGAAAATGTGATACATAAATCAGCGACACCACTTCCGTCTTGTACTTCAGTAAATCTCAGTCATCTAATTTCATAAGGGATATAGCAGAAATGGAAATGTTCCAGAAGACAATATGACAATGGAAATAGCTAGAGACCTGGAACGATTTCCATGTGAGAGAAAGCCATAACATACAGAACTATTAGATGGGAAAGACAGTATGTAGGATGCTTTTATGGAAGCATATAACTAATGACAGGGAGAAAAGGAACAGCCAGTAACACTAAGGGATATTTTCCACTGATAAAAGAGAGTGCTTGATTAAGTAATTGATTCAGACTTTTAACTGGGGACACTCATCTGTGAAAGGAGGCACAACCTAAGTGAGGCATCAATATAGGAGGAGAGATTATCAAACTTCCTAAGGATGAACACAAGAGCTGAGAGGAATTGAAAAGTCTAAACGCTGTGTTATTTTGAGAATGACTTCAAATACCTTTGTCTAATTTTCAACCATAAATTTAGAATGTAAGTAGATATGTTTTATATTATGTGTATATATTAAAAAAAAACACTATTATCAGTATCAAGAAACCTAAAAATCTCCCCCAAGGTAAGTCACAGACAGGAAAATTCCTTGCATAAATCATAGTATTCAAGATCATCTAATTTGTGAAACTGAAATTAGTAATTGTAAAACTATTTTTAAATAATAAAAAATAAAATTATAAAAATACAGCTAAACAACTACATTTGAAACCAAGATGGTGATAACCATTGTTTTATTATTATAAAACATGAGATATATTTCCTCCAGTAATGACATAATCACATCAGAAGATTTCTTTATAGATTAATTTATGTACGTTTGGAAACTTTCAGAAGTTTGCCTGCTAGGAGCCTGTGAATAGTTTAGCTGAACAGTGTAAAGATACAAGGCTGAGCAGCAACTGCTTTTGTTTGGTTTACACTCTGAGACGCTTAGCTAACATAGTCCCTAGTACTGGTTGATAACCCTAAGGCAAATGAAAAAGAAGGAAAAAGCAAAAGCCACACGAAGGATAAATTTTTAAAATATAGATGGACCTAAATACAAAACCCAGATCCCACCTTCAGTGTCAGTTTTGGTACAGACCAGTTTGGGAAGGGGGCCACCTGTAAAACTTGGAATTGTTTGTGAGTTTGGTTTCCAAAATACCACCCACCTCTGTCCTAGCGTGAGCGATTCTAGGATTTCAGTTGCATGTAATCCTAAAAATAGGTACTCTACTAGGTCACAAATCCTAGGGAGAGTCAAATATATGCAGGGTACCGTTGGGACTCACATGTCTCCATTTTGGCTTGTGTCTATGGCTAAACAGATTTGTCACATTGTTTATGTATTTTTTTAAGCAGGGACAATAATCTTGGCAGTGGCTGACAATGAATGTCTAAAATAGCATTTAAACACTAACTTTCCATCTGAAATGAATACTCATTATGGTGAAAACTTAAAGTAACTTTTTAAAGAATAAGTAGTCTCCAATTTCAAATCTAAATAAATGCCTGAAACTTTTACTTTTCCTCAGGAAAAGACAGAGAAATAGAAACACTGAGGTGAAGGCTTAATCACCTCAGAGCTACTGCAAGACTATCTCTATGATGTAGAAGTCCTTCACCTGTAGAAGATAGGAGTTGGATAAAGATCATATTCTTTGCAAAAGTCATTAAAGATTTTGTGATTGTTGTTGTCTTTAAAATGTTGATTCCTCATAATATTTTGAATATTATTTGTCTGTGGATGGATAAAGCATTTTGGCACATTGCTGTCACTGTCAAACAACAAATCTGTAACAGAGTAACTAGTTTAGTGACAGATTTTCTAACCTTCCCTATCAGAAAAATTACTTATGAAAAGGATATGTAGTGCTAAGTAGAGTCTCACACAAACATTACTTAAAAAGAAAAATACGATGAACACACAACAAATTATGTTAAGCAATAAATAATATCATTATTAAAGAAGTGTATACAACTTTGAACCAAGTATTTGCAAACACTGATGAGACACCCTCTCAGCTTTCTCTTCTCCAGGCTGAACAGAACCAGTTCTCTCAGTCTTTCCTCATAACAAAGGTGCTCTAGGGCCCTAATCATCTTCCTAGCCCACTGTTGGGTCTGTTCAGCCTGCAGAAGAGAAGGCTGAGAGGGGATCTCATCAATGTTTATAAATATCTCAAGGGTGTGTGTCAAGAGGATGGGACTAGACTCCTTTCAGTGGTGCCCAGTGATAGGATGAGGGGGATGATTCTGTGATTTCAGAAATTGTATTGCTCCAGCGGGAAACAATTTTTCAAGCAAAAAGCCACAAAATGTGCCCAGTCAAAAGTCACATATATTTTCAAATACATTTTCATTTTGTTTTCCAATAGAAGAAAATATATCTAGACTATTTTGTTAACATTAATTTCCATAACTTAGGATAGCTGCCCAAGTACTCCTGCCCACAGAATAAGGGAAAGTAAAAAAATCAATGGGAAAGTATATTTAACCATAAACTTACTTTCCTTTTCCTGATTATTTTTGTCTTGTTTGTCAGACTGCACAATAACATACCTTGTTAAAATGTTTGGTCTAAGCTTGTGTACTTCAGAGGACTAATAGAACAGTAGAGAAAGTTTTGACATGAATGTCTGGTTTTGTGACCTCCTAGTAGGAGAGAAATGAAGCATTAACTTCCTCTTGAATGCTGACAAGAAGCTAAGCTTAATTCTCAAAATAATACACACATATGCTAGGAATTTACCTCCCCAGAAGTGCCTATTGAGTTCATGAAATAAATAACGTGGTTAGTGGGTCTGGCATTTCTGAAAAGGTACAAATCTCCTGGGTTATGGGTAGTTTTCATATTTCATAAAATTATTCAGGAAAACTAAATATGTCCAATAATTTATTTTAATGGAAGTCATGATTTTAAAAGGCATAGGAATTAATTCATTCAAAGTGTTAAACACTAAGTAGTCTATTCTGCTTCTTAGACCACAGTTGTTACGATGTTAAAATTTATGCTGAAGTGAAGAGAGTGAGAATAGAATAAGAACTTCAAAGAAATGACCCAAAGGTTACAGGCACAGGGGAAACTCCATTGACATTAGCAGAATTACCCCAGCAGTGATGCTGGCCTACTTCATTAGAAAGACTTCAAAGACACCTTACACAATATAAGCTAGTATTAAAAAAAAAAACAAAAAACAAAACCCAGTGGTAGTCCCAGGATACAATAACAGATTCAGGTGTTCTGAAAGGTAGTTTTAAAAATTAATGTGTTCAGCAAGATGAATTTTCTATATTACATTGATTCAAGCATATATTGAGATACAATAACAAGGATATTTAAATGTAATAGATATTAGACAGCAGTGTAGAAGACTAAGTTTGTAAGATACAGTTCTTGGTCATTTTTCTTCTGTGCACAGAAAACACAATGGTGGTACTCATCTGAGATGTATTCTGAGGTGACAATGTGTTTTGTCCAGTACTATTTCCCTAACAATATATTTTCATTCATTAAGCTATTGCCTCCTCTTTGTACCTCATCCTTGACATTACTAAGGTTTTTTGCAACATGAGAAGACATAACTGGTGAGGTAGAAACCTAGAGTATGACATGATGAGTCACTTCATTATTTTTCTTCTGAAGCATAGAAACAAAAAAAAAAAAAAAAGAAGGGTTTTGCTGAAAGCACAAACGTTTGTGACCAAATTTGACTGCAAGATGTAGGTCTAAGGTAGATCAAGAGAAGAATAAAGTGTCAGACTCTTTTTCTTATACCTGAAATAACATTTTTATTACCAATGTCTTACAGCACACTGCAATGTAATAATGAATCAAGATGCTTTTCATCTATGAATTCCAACTTTTTTATTAAGGTTATTTCTCTTAATACTAATTAAAAATGATTTTTAAACAAACAAACAAACCAAACAAACAAAAACCAAACAAACAAAAACCAGGCTTGACAAAACTGGAGTGACCACAACAGAGCTTTAAACAAAACCTCGTCTAAATGCACTGAAGCCATCTGGTGTTCCACACTTAACTCATTCCGTCATAAAGTTTCAGCAAAGGTTGACAATACATGTGTTCAAGAACACAGAAAGCATCCATTTGCTCAGTTTCTCTCTACTTCCTCCTGCTTTAGAGATTTTATGAGCCAGAGGTTTCATTTTTTTGAGACATCTTAAATCAATAACAGAAATCAGAAGATCCCTATCAGAAAATGTTTACCTGAGATTCACAAAGCTCACTATAGTAAAGATGTGTTCCACTGTTTGATCTGGCTTTATTTATATTTTGAAAGATAGGGAAAAAAATTGAATCTTAATTTTGCACTTAGTGTCATGGTAGAGGGGTCCCCTTGCCTTACTGCAGCTGGATCCAGCTGAGCACACGGACCCACTGAGGTGCAAAGCACTACAGGGCTGCAGTCGCAGGCAGGGCTGTCTTTGGACTGTTGTGCAGATGTTCATTAAATACACACACCTGCATCAGCTTTGTGTTTCTTGTTTATTCTGTTCAGGTGCTATAGACTTCTTATTTCCCTCTGAGGTTTTCTTTCTTGATATGCGTTTTTCAGAGATGATCAGAAAGCTCAACTAAGAGCTTTTTGGGGTCAGCCTCACCTGACTCACTTAACATTTACAGTGTAGATGTAGAGTCCTGGTCTGGACTTCCTTTAGAGTCTACAAAGGCACTTTTGTCAAGCGACTCGTCTTAGGATGAGGTGCATTGCATCTGCAAGTACCTTTTTTTTCTATATTATGTGTTGATCGTGGTGATAGTGGTGCTGCAATTTAAATTATCAAGATCTACATCGGGACAGATTAATTTTATATTATTGTTTCTAAAACTTAACAATATTAATTCCAAATCATCATGATCTAAAAATAAAAGTATTTTCACATCTTGCTCAGGCAAGGATACCTTAATTTCCAAGTTACATTTATAAAATATGCAGCAAAGTATGTTAGGTAGGATCAAGCCAGACTTTGGTTTAATAGAGTACTGAAATAAGACAATTTGAATGTGCTACATTTGAAATGTATATCAATGAGAAAATATTTAAAATCTTCAAAGCAGAATTTGAGATCCCCATATTTTGTCCCAATTAACTTGTTAATGGTCACAGCAGGAAGTCAGTATTTATTAGTACTGAAAAATGAATACTTTAAGTACATACTTTTACATTTTAATTCCTGATTGAAATAGATTACCCACCCTCATTTATAGACTATATGTGAATGCCAAACCCCTCTTCAGTTTGCTTTGTGAAAATGGTATTATTCACTCATGCCAGAGATATTCCAGGGGATATCACCATATATAAACCAACTAACTACAATGCCCGTGTTAACCAAATGGCTTGTTACTGAAAAATTTCTTTGTATGCATACCGTTCTTCAGCTGGAACACTAAATGCACTTTAGGGTGTCTGTGTGGAAAAATATAAATCAATTAAAGAAATACGGACACTAGGAATATTAAACAAAGCTAGTGGCTTAATCTCTCTTGTAGGAGTTCGTGAAAGACTTCTTTAGTTCCTGTCTCTCAGTGAACGGTTGGTTTCTCACAAAATTGCTGTCTCAGACAGAAACTATTAAGGAACTATATTGCAGCTGGATAATGAAGTGTCTTTATCTCTTTGTAAATGGGCCATTTCAGCTCTACTAATGAGGACCGCTTTCTGGTATTCCTAAGCAATGTCTTTCAAATACACAGTGAATTGAAGTATTATTGTTGTTACCAGTCACTAAGGCTGGATTTATTGGGAAACAAACTTGATAACTGTTGATAATTTATTAGGTAGTAAATAATTAAGCCCTGGAGAGGGTGAAAGCTCACTACATTAACATCATTGTCCAGGACTGAGTCAATTCCTGCAGCAATACAGGAGGGAAATTCTGCTTTAAATGATTTATTTAATAAGTAGTTGGGTAGTCTGCATGCTCTCGCTATGCAATTGTTTGCCTTCAGACTCTTAGAGTGTGTGTCAGAGGGAAAAGTAATATTCTGTTAGCTGCTAAAACGTATCTGTAAATGTTAAGGTGAGGCATCTAATCAGCTACACCTTTTCTCCTTTCTTCCCACCTTAAAAATATGGACCTGAAATTAATGTATTCAATGAGCCTTAATGTTCCTAATGAATCCAAGACTGGGGTAGTTCTTAGGCTGAGTTATCATAGCTCTAGTAACTGTATTTCATCATGGCCTAGTAGTTTTATGCTGGATTGCACTTGAGACATTTACATATCTATTTGGTCCTCCCACATACAGCCGTGAAGGGCTGAGGGTTGCCATGATTGGCAAAGAGGCTATTTTTGATTTTGTCATTGCTCTTTGGACAAAAAATCCTTCTACTTCTCCATCCAGTCTAGTGATTATAGGGTCACAGAATGAATCAGGTAACTGAATTGCTCCCATGGAATAACAAACCTGTATAACAAAGAAATAAAACAATGACGACAACAACAAATCAACCAAGTAAACAAACAAAAACCCCAAGCTTGCCTTCCCCCTTCCCCCACACACCAACCGAAAACACTTTCTGCCAGATTTCCTATTAGCTGATTCATTCTCTGGCTATGGGGACAGTCTATGGCCAACAGAAATGTGCAGGGCAGCACTGCTCCTTTAAGTGACACCCTGCCATTGCATTGGGGTTTGGGTTTTAAAAATGTGTGTGTATGTGTGTATATATACATATATGTACATATTCAAAGCAGAATGTGTGCCTGAAGAAGGAATTCTAGAGTTCTGTTTTCTCCCACCTTCTAGAACACCCATGTAAGTTCAAGGAAAGCTCCCTAAGGAAATCTTGAATGAATAACACAGGAGTTGCTACTGGCCTATTAATGAACAAAATAAAAATAGTATTCTATAAATTATTAGAAAGGAATCAAAAGGAAAACAGGAAAAATTGTACTACAATATAATTTGTAATGTGCTCAATTACTGTATAAAATATTGAATCCACATTTAAAAAAAAAAAGGCAACAAAATAAAAAAATATATAAAAAACTTCAGAGACATGATGATCAAAGATGTGAAATAACATTCATTCATATCAGAGATACTTTAGGCAGTGTAAAAGATAATAGGAGGAGAATACAGTAGAATCATAGGTGATCGTAGAGCATGGATTCAGAATTGCTGACAGTTTCAGCCAAGCATGAAGTGTCACCTGCTGAAATACACTGGTTAAAAGATGTAATAAAAATGGGAGATTGTCCTTGACATGGTACATGTATGGAGTTCCTTGGTACAGGGCATTATGAATGATTAAAAATCATGTGGCTTCAAAAATAAATAAATAAATAAATAAAGCAACTGGTGAAATTCATGGAAGAAAATCTTTTCAAAGCTTATTAAATATCCAGATATTATATATGGCAGAGGAAGCACCTATGCTGTAAATTTCTGGATATGCTTGCCTGCTCTTCAGCTGTTCTCCAGTCATTTGCTTTGTACATCTCTTCCTACTGAAGACTCATTTTTGGGCCAGGTGTTAGTCCAGTCCTTGAAAAAACTTATAGTACAGTTCAGGAGGGAAAGACCTAAGGGAAAAGAAATAAGGAGAAAAGTCATTATGAGGACATAAGCAAAGAATAAAACAGAGCAGCAGTGAGGGTTAAAAGATCAAGTCTAGTGAGGAAGCCTCGTGACTTCTAAGGCCTGAGAAGTTGGAGATGGGACACTGGAGAGGCTGGAGCAGCAATGTAACCTGGTATAGCCACTCTCATACCTTCATTTGGGATTAATGAGAACCTTGATAATAAAGTATTATAAACTAGAGTCTGTAAATCTATAAAATATGGAACAATAGTTCCCAGAACAGAAATATTCAAGTATGTCAAAATGAAGGGTTTGTTTGTTTGTTTGTTTGTTTTTTCCAATTTGACTTTCACCAGCTCTTTTTGTCAGATTCAGGGCAATCTCAGAAAGAAATATTACTTTAAAAATATTTTAGTGAATGTATACTTTGCTGGAAAGAAAATACATGTCCGAACTCCAGTCCTAAACTTTCTCTCACCTCCCTAGTAAACAAATACGAGTTACAGATGTGTGCACAAACAATGACTTATCTGAGAAGACTGCTGGACTTCAAGACATCCAGAAGCAGTTTTTCTGTTAATTGATTTAGATTTGGGTACTAAGTGAATATAAACTCACATTTAAAATTTCAGCTCAGCTAGTTAGATCCATAAAAAGTTCCTGATGTTTTATCAATAATAATTATATGCAATATTTTTTTAAATTCTGTACCTTTCAATGGATTGTAATTTTCTGATGATTTTTCACATTGGCTATATTGGGTGATGGTGGTAGCTTTAATAATCCAGAAATACTTTTGGAGAGGAAAAACACATGGTATGCATTACATACCTGAACAGGCTAGAATCCAGGTAATGCACTTTTCAAGTCCTTCCTGACAGGGAAATAAATCTGCTTTTACATGACTCGGCTCTCAGTTTGTAGGCAACAACGTAGTTACTTGAAGAGCATATCTGATTTGAAGTCAGCCTCCAGGTTTGTGAATTTCCCTGTGGTTTGTGTAACACTAGAGTACAACTGTGTTGTCACAGGTTTGCTTTGTTGCAGAGAATAGTTGCACATCACAGCCAGCTATTAATATTAGGTTGCAGTTTAATGTTTGTTCTCAAGTGGAGATTGATATATGCAAGACTAAGCCACCAAAACAACAGACTATACCTCTGGCTGTAAATTGGCAAAATCTGAGTGACTGTAACTCTGCATATTTTTCCTCCTCAACACAAAAATAATCTTCACCTTTTCTCTGTCAGATCTGTTTGTGGTCCATGCTGCTAAGTCTGGGAACATATATACTTGTATGGGCCATGTTCCAGGCCTCCTCACTGGGGACACTTGACTGACATCCTTTAGATAACATCAGCAAACTGTTCCTGATTTGATTCATCGTAAGCCAGGCGCTATTTGCCATCATAACTGGAACTGTAGTGGTTCACAGCAGCTGCACCCAAATGTCTGGGAAAGAGATCACAAATACAGGGTCTCTCATAGAAATGCAGGATTCCCCATCATGTGTCTGGAACCAGGACAAGATCAAGGCAAAATTTATTTGCAGTCTGGATCTAGACAGAAGCTGCCATTTGGTGGTCCTTGAACGACCCTTGTCCTGGAATGCTACAGCTGTAGGTAAAAGCCATCAATTTACCTTCCCTTTTGTTATTTTTTATAAACTGCTCATCTGGGGAAAGAAATTTTCACCTCAGATGCTTTTGATAGAACAGATAAAATTTAGGTCAGTTCTGTTTGCCAGTAAGATATGGATGGAGACTTTTCCTTCCTGGCTTCAAATGCATGAAGAATTTTTTTAAGTGTGTTTTGGTGTGTATAGTGATTATTAAGTCCTACAAGAACATAAGATTCATGTAAATAAAGCATTAAAACAATGAAAATATAATCATTCACTAGGACACCACAGATATCTCTGCATAGCTGTCCAAATAAGTCACTATCATGCAGAAAAACCAACAGCTGCCTTCCATTTGCTGGCAGTATTACTAAAGGACATAAGATGCTAGTGATTAACTCAGTCTCAAATGATTTCACAAATATGGCAGTCCAGATCTTAAATAATTTAGTAAATATGAATGTGATTTTATTGATTCAGTCAACATAATGAACTGCAGTTTAACATTCTTTATTGCTTGCAGATGAACTGGACTATTCATTCACCAAATATCTGACGGAATCTTGAAAAACAATGAGATAACCACTTCATCTTCTCAAAAACAATAAGTAATTTTAATTAAAAAATCATAGTGGTCAGTTTGTATTTCTTTAAACCTGCTCAGAAAAGCAGGCACCCTTCATTTGTGATAGCTGTCAGGAACTAGTAAATTCATTTACTGTTGACTTGTTTTTGTGACTAATAGTGGAAAAATAGCTTCACTCTACACAGAGATGCTCAACTTACAATCAGACAATGGGTTTCCCTGGCTCTTGCTTTGGGAAAAGGCCCTACATGTCTGAACTCTCTCACTTGTAAGCCCAGTAACTGTTTCCAACAAAACTGAAGAGACTGCAACCTCAGGTGCCAAACCCAGCTTTCTACTGAAGGTTAATAACCTGTTAGTATGAGCAGCAGAGCAGCTGCTCAGCCCTGGTAGTTCACAGCCTCTGGATTAGCAGAAACCTCATTGATTTGGGTCCCTGTTCTGTCCCTCCATGGGGCTGCAGAGCATTTACAGTGCCAGGGCTGTTGCCTCTACATGGGAGCAGCCATCTGACAAAGCTCTGGGCAATTATGGATAGTGCCTGCTGTGTTGCCCTGACTCACATCATCATCCAAGGCATCGAGGAACAGAAACAGCCGAAAGACTGGTAATTGAAAGAAATAATTCATCAGGTAGGGAAACACAAGTAGCGTAGCCCAAGGAGAAAGTTATTGGGCTAAAAATTAACCAAAAGACTTTCAGAAGTGCAATGAACAAAGAACTTACTTCTCTCATTAATTCTCCTTCTGTTCAGGAAAGCAGGATTTTCCACATAGGCATCATTGCTTCAAAGGAGCATGACTTCATCACACGTTTATTCATCCAGAAAAGGTAATCAGGAAAACCATCCAGGGCACCAAATTTTGGCTAAGCATTCAGGTTTAAAAAGATGATAATATTATTATGCTTGATGTAGACTTATATTTTTCTTTAGGTGGTGTAAACATTGTATTTGGAAATAGCTAAACACAGATTAAAAATCAGTGTGAAGTCAATTAAGATCTTTAAGCTGAACAAAGAAACTTAATAGCTGCATATTTTCTTTTAGAACCACTTTATTTATGGTTTTTGTTTTTGTTTTTTAATTATTTACACATCTACCATATGTTAGCCAATGTATCACTCAGGAACTTCACTTGATGTATAAAGGATTCAAGGTCTACGTAGCGTTATAGAAAAAACAATCTGGAGCTATAGTAGGTAGAAGTGAGTTGGCAATTGTATGGAATATTAAGTTAGAAAAATAACAGCAAGCCGTAGAAAAAATATATTTTACCCTAAAAGAACATTACCAGTAACATTCCTGAGTGTTAATTTCCTGATAACTTTGGACTGTTCTTGCAAATTACAGGCTGATGTATTAAGAAAAACTGAACTTTGTGCTGGTCATGCTTAATATACTTGCTGCAATCTGTAATAGTTCAGGTCCTTCACAAGCAGATGAGTTTCCCTTCCAGTGAGAGCACCAGGTCCTGAGAGAGGGATGAGAAGCACACCAGGAAAGCCATCTTCTCCTGGATACAGTAGTTCACTGAATAAAACTCCTGGCTGCAAAAGAGGGGTATTGGGATGGTCAGTCTATAGGAAAGTATCCCATCTGCTTTCTGTGATCTCAGGTGTTTCAGCTGTCTGATACTGAGAGGAAGGATGGAAGGCATATCTATGGCATCTATCATCAACAGAAGGGGGTTTTGTGTTTTTTCTTGTCTTTAAGAATGAGGAAATAATTTATTTTTGAGTATCCTTCCTAGAGATTTATCTCCTTAAAAAAATATTTTCAAATCTAGTTCTGGTTACTCTGAAATTAAAATCTTACCTTCTCTAAAATTTAAATAATATGAATTTTAGGATATACTCATTATTTTTTTATATATAACTTTCAGTCATAAAAGGAACCAAATTCAAATTTACATAATTGACTCTTGAGTATTTATTTCCAAGTAGTTTTTTATGTGTGCATAATGATTAAATGGAGGTAAGATAGTCTCTCTACAGATAGGTATTAAATGTAAGTACTTTAAGACTCAAGGAAATGAACATTCTGCCTCTGCACAACTAAATACATTTTCTGGACAAGGGAGACTGATGTCCGCAGTTGAAACAACAGTATTAGAGCAATTCAGACCAGGAAGAATGGATCTAATATAAAGCCCCCTGAAATCAATGAGAGGTTTTGCTTTAACTCCTCTAGGCTTTGGCTCCAGCCCCAAGTAATTATTCAAGTTGGACTTTGGCCACTATAGTAACATCTGCTTACAGGAAAGTACCATGAAATCTTTAATTAACACAAATCACAAACTCTTCAGTTCTATGTCTTATCTAAAAAATGACACATTTGAGAGTGCACTGTTGAGAGTTCCCTTGCTGAGGAACTCATTCCCTGCCACCTCACACGGAAGTGTGTCATCTGCTGCAATTCCCTCACTACCTTTTACAACTGTGAACAAGTTTTAAAGCAGTTGATTTTCCAGTTGAAGTTCATATGCAACTGTATGAAACAGGTTTTATTTTTATTGATGATGTTGGATAAAAATAGTAAATATACAGCAAATACATGGAAAGGGAGAATCAAGGGGCTTTTGTTTGTTAAAATCAAATTTTAAAAGAACAAAATAAAACACATTAAAAAAAAAAAAAAGACGTGCAAAATACTATCTAGAGAGCAGAATAGTCTTACAGTTCAGGACTGGATTTCTCACTGTTTTTCTACTTTAACCTATTCACAAAATCACTGGGGTAAAGCATTTAACCTTTCTCTTCCTCATTTTCCCCATCTGTGAAATGGCATTAATGCCAATTGTTCTGGCAGGGATTTGCCATCCTATAATACTGCTTTGAAGTGTTCAAAGGGGAGATAATACATTATGCTACAAAGGCTTGGCATTATTGCATACCATCTTATGGCCTGGATAGTCTCATGTGCTGTGCAAGGCTGTTGCTTTTTACACACCATTGTTAGCACACCAGATTTGCAGCACAGGCCACTTCATTGAGACCGAATAAGGAACACTCCCTTTTGTACCTATAACATGCATTTTCAAGCCAAAAATGTAAAAGATGTGTCTGTCACCAGACAATGAGCATGTCTGGAGGACTTAAATATTGTTTCCTTATTGCAGGGATTAATGAAGTGTTGGCCCAGGCCCTGCACAGCACTTAAGGACTTGTTTAACTTTAAGAATATGAGTAGACTGATGGATTTCCATGGGAATACTGATGTGCCTGAAGTATGTGTTGTTGGAATGAAGTCATATCCTTCAGTATCGTGTGGGGTCATGCTACTTTGGTTTGTGAAAGTGAAGGAACACTATCAGATGTTAATTCTTCTATGGGGAATCTCCTGGTTATTCAAAACTGAGGTCTTCAAACATCTCACCCTCCCAGTTTCTCAACCCCAAATTGCATATGTGGTCTGTCTGCAATATACAGGATCAAGCTCTGCACTGATGTTATAAAGTTCATTATTTTCTTGCTCTGATCCAAAAATAAATTATTTAAATAATGCGTCTAAATAACTGTCTTCATTAACACTGTTCTTTTTTTCTAGCAATTGTATCTAACAACTTTTATGCAAATAATTATGGGGGGGGGGGGGAACAAAGCCACAAACAAACAAACAAACAAACAAAAACAAACAAAACCAAAAAACTTCAGTAAACAGGTCCCTTGCCCCAAGCCTCTGGTTTGCTCAAAAGGCAATGCCTCATGGAGTAGGGGAACAAGCTCTTTCCTTCCAGGGTTCTGCATTGCAGTGTTAGGTGAGAATCTGTCACAGATGACAGCACTGAACAAGCTCGTCTACCTCCTTGTGCCATTTCTGGGGCCTTCTTTGGCAACCTCCAAGATACCACTTGAGTCAGGGGCAACACGTGCAGTTGCACAGATCTTTTCACTCAAAAGGAATGTGCCGGCTTCATCTCTCCATAGACAGGATGCTCTGCTGGTTCCTACTCTGTCATTTGTCTGAAACTTTCATACTGGTTCTTTAATAGCATTTACACTGTGTAAGGATCATAGCACAGCAATTACTGTATATGTTTAAAAGGAATGCAATATGCAAAAGTTAACTTCTTGATACAGAAATGTTTAAGATTGCTGTTTTAACTTATATTATCACATTTTTTTTGTTTTACAGTTTTCCTGAAGAGTGCAAAAAAGGAGGAAGAAAAGCCTTTCAGAGACTGTGCAGATGTATACCAATCTGGCTTTAACAAAAGTGGGGTCTACACTATTTATATTAACAATGTGTCAGATCCTAAAAAGGTAAAGTAAATATTTGTTTTATTTTCTTATTTTTTTAATATGATGTTGCTCTGGCCTTAAATGAGTATTTGGAGCCTTCATTGAAGTTCTCATTCTGCAAAATGTTGTACTAGTGTAAATAACCTGGTCTATATTCAATCTTGAAAAGAATACAACAGAGTGAAGAAATTGATAAACTGTATTATTCCAGACATTCTTCTTTCTCACTGATAGAGGATTCTTTCTAAATTCCAACATACAATCAATAGCTGAGTCACTTCCTCCCACTTGGCATGTTCAGTTGAATCAGATTATGGCTGCAAATAAATCTGAGATAAAGTTTAGAACAGAATTAGTAAAGTGCATTAATAAGAAAGCTGATGGAGGGATTACAGGTAGCACAGGGAAAGAAATAGCAGAATTAGTAGTTTTGAACGATAAAGATTTATAAAAATCCTGCTTCTCTTGCAGAGACCAGGGAACAGTATTTTTGGCTGTAAAAAACACAACATGCTGAATAACAACACTTTTTGAAATGCTGAAGCATATATAATCCTGTTCTTATAAAAAAAGATCTTGGGGAGTTTTCTTTGATGAAAATGAAACTTTTGTCTGTAAAGGAGACTGATTTTTTGGAAGACTTTTGATGCTAAGATACATGAGTCAGCTGAAGCTGGGAACATGAAAGAATAACCTAAGCCTGACATGTGGAGGAATGCTGGCTTTCCCTCTTATGGGGCACTGGTGGGACCACACAGAATCACAGAATGTTAGAGATTGGAAGGGACCTCAAAAGATCATCTAGTCCAATCCCCCTGCCAGAGCAGGAACACCTAGATGAGGTTACACAGGAAGGCGTTCAGGAGGGTTTTGAATGTCTCCAGAGTAGGAGACTCCACAACCTCCCTGGGCAGCCTGTTCCAGTGTCTGTCACCCTTACTGAGAAGAAGTTTCTTTTCAAATTTAAGTGGAACCTTTTGTGTTCCAGTTTGTATCCATTGCTCCTTGTCCTATCATTGGTGGTCACCAAGAAGAACCTGGCTCCATCCTCCTGACACTCACCCTTTATATATCTGTAAACATTAATAAGGTCACCCTTCAGTCTCCTCTTCAAGCTAAAGAGACCCAGCTCCCTCAGCCTTTCCTCATAAGGGAGATGCTCCACTCCCTTAATCATCTTTGTTGCCCAGCAAGGTTAAAGGCTGATTACCCATCCAGAAAATGGGCCAAACAGGAGGGAGGGAACCACATTTTTCTGGAAAACTTATTCTTACTGCAGGAAAATAGTGACTCTGCAAAGAGAAAAAGGCAATAACAAATATTACTAATGATATTGTCTATAGTCATTTTATTATGATGTTAAGATATGTGAAACTTATTTCTAAACTGAATTTTGTTTTATTAGAGGCCTTTGGAAGCCTGTAGATGTCACAATGTTATAGTTTACTAAGGAATTAGAGTTCAACAAACCACTAGTGGAACTGGGGCGGCAGAGTGCTATGGGCAAATATCAATTTAACTCTCGTGAATGTGAACGAAAAAATAATTGACATGACACAACATACATAGACATCTTCAGGCATTACTGAACAGGGCAAGAACACTCAAAGTAGTTCTGTAGAAGTTGTTCAACTGAAAAAAGAGAAGTAACATCAAAGTCCAGACTGCATGTGCAAATTGTCAATGTTTTTTCTTAGCCTTATTAAAGTTCATAAACCACCCCCAGAAGCTGGGTTGCAATGAAAGACAATGGTTACCTGAAAGCACTGATGTTTCTGGTGTACTTACCTCAAACCCACTTCACTGGTAATACAAGGACAGTGATACTATGGAAGCCACCCTGCGTTTCCTCCATATCCTTGTTAGCAGACTCTAGGATCAATCAATACAGGCAGCACAAACCAGCTGATATGATCGCATTATTTTTTCCTGGAGGCTGCCTGTTTTAGCAAGAAAATTGGGAGGGTGGAGAGGGAGAGAGAGAGTGTTGAGGACGTTTCTCCTACCACCTGTTTCTGTCTTGCCCTGGTGATAACACAGCAGGAGCTGACCCCAGGCAAGTGAGAGTGTGAATGCTTTAACAGATGTTTTTTCAGACATTAAGGTCATATTAACAGTCTGCAAGGTAGTGCCGTGCAGAGATAGCTGAACGAACTCCTGCTGAGATAGCTTCAAAATCACATCAATGCAGCACTGTGCCAGTACTAATTAGCCCAGGGATAGCACCACGCTGACGCAGTTAGATTGCTCTGGGACCCAAGGCAATCTCCTAAAAGGTACTCCACGGAGACATACCCGTTTGTTTAAAGCCAGTTTAGTTATCTGAATTACCACAATGCAATGCACAACTCTGACATGGCTTAAGAGGCCTAATATATCATTATCTTCTGTAATACTCACAGCTACTGGCAACTGTCTTATTTATAGTAATTTTATACTTCAGTTCACAAAAATATAGCTTCATTTCTTTTTATATTTCCTAAGGAAAACTTACTAGAATCCTGACATTCAATAGAAAATATCCTTTTGTCATATATACAAATGTTACTGTTAGTTTAGTTTTTTTCCTAGCTTTACCTTCATATATTAATAGAAAAATATCCTCTGTATTTACAGCTCCATACCATTTATATGCCTAATTTTTATATGCTTACAAATTTAAATTGCATTTTTTCTTTCATGTTCCTAGCTTCAACAGTTCAGTAGTTTAGTTCATTAGTCTTACATCCCTCCATCAAAAATTAGAGTCTCTTCTGTTTAAAAGGACCTTGATAATATTCCATATTTTTGAGATGAGAAGAGAAAAAGATAAGCTTAAAGTATGAAGCTAATTAACTGGCTTACTTTGATGTGTGTGTGTGTGTGTGTGTGTGTGTGTGTGTGTGTGTGTGCAGTGCTTGGTGGTGTTAACAACTGATTATGCCATGGCTGTGATGAGGGCAAAAGCAAGAGTACTCTCAGTCCCCTGTAGAGGTGGGGTCAGCTACAGGGGAAGCAGAGACTGCTGATGAGCAGAGGAGCAGTGGAAATGAGGTTATCAACATTTTGAAGACATGTTACCTTCAGGAGCTGAAGCAGGCCAGGTAGCCTGGTCTGAGTGCACACAGAACCTCCGTATCTCCCCTTGGATCAATGTATCGGATTCTCTTACTGTCTCGTCTAATGCCCTCACGAGTACGACTTCTACCACCCTCTGGCTGTACTGCACTGAAAATGTAATGTTATCAATTGCTAGTGGGGGCTATGTTTCTAGGTCTTTATGGCTCCACAAATCATTTGCCACCATTGCCATGAACACAGCCTCCACTCCTTCCCCTCTATATTCTGCCCGTGAACTTCCTGCCAAATTGGTGTTGATGGCCTCTCTGAGCATATCTGTCAGAATTTTAACCCATTAAATGTGTGCTAGCCCCATAAATGTGGAGCCTGTTGTCCTGACACAGTTGCCTTCAGGCTTGGTTTCTGCATAGCAGATACACATTCCCTGAATCTCAAACGGCTGTTTTGAACTTGTTGCTGCATGCCAACAATGTAGACTTGTAATGTCTTAGCATGCATGTACTTGTACTTTGTTTACTTTGTGTACTTTGTTTACTTTGAAACTGGGCTGATCTTTAAATTGTTATTATGAGGTTTATAATAATTTAGTCAATAAAGCTAAAATATGAATAAATAATCTCATATATGCCTATTAGGAGCTTGAGTGTTTTACACACACATTTAAGGAAGGGCAAGAATGCAATGCTTTCAATGCTCTTTTAATCTAAATCAGGTTATTCTATTGACAATAAACTCAGAAACTAAATATGCATATGAATTCTAAGTCACTTTTCTTCATCCTCTTCTTTTCTGGTAGAGGGTTAAATATCAGAACATGTTAAAAGGTGTTTAATGGCTGAGTGCTTTGACCTTGTCTGGGACAGAAGCCAGTCCAGGACATTGGTTGGCTAGAGCTGTGCACAATGAACATCTATAATCAGCTTGGCACTCCTGTTAATACAGCAGGTGTTTGTGTCTACCACTGTGGAAAGTGCCAGACCACACAATGATAGCTAGTGAATAATGTGCTGCTGTAAGTCTTTCTTTCAATGAGCAGTTTTCTCCTTTAATTTGCTATATTATTCAGAAAACATTGAAGTATTTTTATAGGTATTTTATTTTATTTTTGTATGAAACCCTCAACATTTATTTGTGCACGTCTTTAAAATAGGTAGTCTTAATACAGTTGAGGATTTAAGGCTTTAAAAATTGGCAGTGGATTCATGGGACCTTGAAATTACTTATAAGGGAAATAAATCCATCATTTAGAAATTCTGACTGTAAATCAGACTAAAGAAATTAAATCCTGTAGATAAATGTTTCAACTCACAGTGTCTTCCCCAAACGAGGAATAGGGCCAAAATGTTTGTCTAGCAAATTGTGGGTTTTCTTGTGGTTACCCTAAATCAAGTTCACATGTTTGCACTGTTCAATATTCTGTTTCCTTCCTGTACCTACACACAGACTTCACTCAGTATGCCTGGAGCAAATTAAAACAAAAGCACTTGCACAGGATTACTTTGACAATGCTTATGAGTAGAAAAGATTTGGAATTGATTTGCCCATGGGTGCAATATTGTTCTGTAGTCAACTGAGGGACAAATTTTTATTTAACTGAATTGAATAGTAACCTTCAATTTGGCAAACAAACTTAAAGCTTTAAATTACCGACCAATGCTGAATGGATTGACAATTGATATGAATGCCAAAAGCTAAGCTGATGGGTGACACCTTTTCAACTTTATTGCATATTGACACCAAACTTAAAAAGAGGTATATAACTATTCAAAAGCACAGACAAATACAATTTAGGATAGTTGACACAATAACACCAAACTTCAGAAAAATTGTCAAATTGTTAAATTACCATTAATATACAAAATCTCAGTATCCAAGTTAGAATTTTATTAGTACATTGATCGCAGGTTTTGACCTTATATGTTCAGTACAGGTCTTAACTTCTGAGTTTGTTCCACAGATGTCTTTTCTTGAGCCTGTTCCTATCTATGTCCTCTGTCAGCTGCAAGGCAGTTCAGACTGAGATCAATTGTTTCTGCTTTGGGACACTGCCTGGCACACTGAGGGTAACATTATAATACAAAGCAAAATGAAATAATCTCACCTGTGCTACATTTTGGGCTACTGGAATGGGCTTTTTCTGTAAGAATTTCTGAAGATTCTTTCTTAGACAGGCTGACACTCCACTAAAAGCTATAGAAAACATGGTCACTGAAAAAATACTTGCTTGTTAAGAGGAAGGGCGTGATTTCAGGGGCACTGCAGAGAAAATAGAAAAGGAGCATAGAGTGAATGTGAAGAGGAAAACTGGGGATGCAGAAGATGACGATGGGCAGATGTTCTCAGGTAATGTGCTGAAGGGAGACATTACTGGGAGAATTACACTGAGCATAAGGAGAGCTCCAGTTTTAATCCAGTGATTGAGGGTATCATTGAGGGCATGGGGCATGAATCCGTAGGAAAACAGGCTTCCTCAGTTTTGTTATTCACAAATATTTTTTTCCCCTAAGATGACAGGATTCCAATGCATGTTTGTTTAATTGTTCTTTGGTGGTCTTTTTGCATAGGTCTTCTGCAATATGGAAATTGCTGGAGGAGGATGGACAGTTATACAGCACCGAGAAGATGGGAGTCTAGATTTCCAAAAAAACTGGAAAGAATACAAAATGGTAAGGTGAAAACTGTGGAATAGCTGTACAGTTCATAGCAGTGTTAGATTTCAAATAGTACTTCCTTTTATCTTAAGCAGATAGTTCTACCTACAGTCATGTGGTGTGGTCCTGGACTCTTTAATGAGCCACCTTTTGTCACAATTATTACTTTTGAAAATCATAATTTTCTTTTTACTCAATTAGTTGAGTATTATTTCCCATGACTTAGAGTTTCTTTCAGATAAGTTACTGAGATTAAAACAAGGTCAGGCTTATGCACTAAAGAATGTTGCTGTGTGTCCCTCTGAAGTTTTGACTTGCTGTGACACTAAGGGGTAATGGGTATGAGATGATGTTTCTAATGCACAGCTGTTTTCAGCTGAGGGGAACTCCTTCAGCAGTTGGAGTATTTCACATAAGAATGAGAAGTTTTACTGGGGTTTATCCCAAGTCATAAGCCAGCTCTTCAAATCAAGCCAATGTACTGGAAATGCTGATACTTCAAATAGGATTGAAAGAAAATAAGTAACTTACCAAATTGCAGATGATGTTACTTCAGCAGGCTATTTTCACTTTGCCAACTCAAAAACAAAAAGATAACTCCAATTTAAATAACTTCTGAGTTTTTTTATTTGCTGCCTGATCAGACTTTCTGATGGTACCTCTTTCTCTGAGTCCCTGAGGTATGACTTGGATTTCAGTGTAATTCCCAGTGAAGTTTTCAGAACGGTGTTATCAGCCTGGAAGAGGAAAATCTTTTATTGAGCAATGTTCAAAAAAGCACTACATGAAGAGAGTATTTAAAATGTTTAATTATAAAAGCAAGTTCAGTTCAGAAAAAATTTCTATGGGAAAAAGTTATGTTACAGAACTTACCATTTCAGAAATAAATGTAATATCAGGTTAGTGAAAAAACCTGTCATTTTGGATTTTATGCATGCTTTCTTTTCAATATTGTTATACTACTTGAAAATATAAATTAGAGGGGTAAAAGCTAACCATTTTGGTCAGAACTCTGCTACTATGGATAACCAGAGGATGTAGTCTCTTTCATAATGTATATGAATTAAAAATAATATTAAAATGAAAATAGATAATTCTGAATGGATTTGAAAAATTGGCAGGTTTTTTTAGAATTCATGAAGTTTTAATTTAACAGGAAACTTGAAAAATGTTTTACTCTATTTTCATTCAGAGTCAAATAAAATACAAAGCACAAATTCATTTTGGAGGAAACAAAATGTGAAGATTTTACCAGTTCTACTTATGAGAAAATTAATTTGTATGTGCAACCTCACTCATTCCCTACATATGGACTGTTTTAATTTCTGCATACCATATGAATTATTGAGATTTACTCAGTTTTTCTCTCCTATGCTTTTTCTTGGACTATTTAATAAAAACAGCCCTTCTCTTTGAAGTTTTCCCATATGTCTTTTTTTCATATATAACCCTTCACTCAGTTAAACATTTTCCTCAAATTTTCCTTTACAATGGTGTGAGCCTGTTCAGGATTAGATTATGTTGGTTTTGTCTACTTCAAGCAGTCTGAAATAATTTTGCTTCTCTTTAAGAATACTGTAGACTTCTAAGAAATCATTTACATAACAATAATTATCTGGTTTGGACTTTTACTGATAGTTATCCTGTAAGTCATGAGAAAAGATGAGATTTAGGCTTGCCTCTGCTTCTGTGAACCGTTTCACCAAAGTAACTAGCCTAGGCCCCCTTCTGTGATTATTGTACATGACCAAACATTGGATGATAGAGGCTGGTGGATGCTTTGTGGATTATTGGAATATGTGACAATGCCTGAGCTTCAAGGCAAGGACACCACAAACTTAATTCCCTCATTGTTCAGAGAGGGTGCTCAATGTCTATTGAATCACACACCCTCTCCTTCCTCACAAACCTACCTCGTGTTTCTTCCAATGGAATCCAAGTAGTGTGCGGAGGCATATAATGGTAATCAGTCTTAATTGGATTGGTTGAATTTAATACATGTTCTCTCAGCCCATAGTTAGATACAGCTTCCCAAATGTGCTAAGACATTCTTGTTGTGCTTGTATCTCACTAGGGCCCCAAATCTAACAGAAATAAATAGTATCATATTAATATACTAACAGTAATAATAGCTCTCTGGGGATTTTTGTAGTTTCAGTGCATTTAGTTCTTACTGGAAAATAATCTGGAAAACTGTTGGAGTTATTCTAGCTATAAGCTATAAGTACTGACTGCTGGTTTCTGAGCTGGACAGGGACTAAGGCCACCAGCCTGTGGTACTGCTAGTGCCCCTACAAGTTCTTGACTGTTTCAGTTTTAGGAGGCCATTGCACATGCCCTCTGACTCTAAGCCGAGACTGTTACAGCAGTTAGTTTGGAAAGGTAGCACGTGGAGTATTCTCTGCAGAGGTGAGTGACAGCACTGCTGAGTTACATGAGTCACTTGTCACCAACTCACCCTTCAGACAAACTTTAAGGCAATCATTGTCTTTGACTCAGTTTCATGCTGTTGTCTTCTGCTTACATGGAAGCACTTTAGTTCCTCTTCTATATACTTTCCAGACACCAGCACAGGAAACAGGTTAAGAGAGACACAAAGTAGCCGTAAATCTTTTGGAAGTCAGAAAAAAACAGCTGCATCCATACATAAATTGCCACAAAGTCAGTGATATTACAGTAATAGTGGTACTAACTTTTCCCTTGTGTTCCTTTGTTTCCATTTCCATTGGTGTCCAATGTCTACTCTGGAAAATAAAGTTACACTTCCTTTGGTATTTAAAACAAATACAAAACCTTTTATGCAGATTTATTGTCAGTACAAGATTGGTGTAATTTGTGCTTTTTCTTCTAAGAATTCATTTCTGATTATGAAATCTCTTGAACCACTTCAGTTTTGTACACTAGATACTAATTGGAAGAAATTCAGAGGAAGGCCTGTAAGTTCATCCTTCCATCCTTTTCTTATCAGTATCTTCTGCGTCTGTGCTTTCACATTTTGCTATGCATTTTCCCTTATACTATTTGTTGCCTATCAGAAAAATCTGAAGTGGAGCAACAAAGTATTTCTTTAACAACAACAACAGCAGCTAAGGTCACCCTGAAGCGGGCTTCAACCATTTTTCGTATTTCCTTGCCTGAGGATGGAATGTAAAACACTACCAGAGTTTTGACCTCTAGAAGGACAATATAATTAAAAAAAAAAAAATTCTTATCATCTGCAAACCTGAGATACATTTAGAAGGGGGGTTTCCACAAGTTTACTTTCTAATACACAGTTTCTGGCATTTTTTAGGCAGTTATTAGCAGTAGTCAAATCCAAGCAAATGATTAGCTCATGTGCTAACTTGGCTAGCTACACTTCTTGCTCAAATTCAGTTCTCAGATGAATGCACCTTTCCCAGCAACTGTCTACATTTTTGTCAAATTAGGCGATGGATTGTTGGATTCCCTATTCTCTAGCATTTTAGCATGTCTAGTTTAATAGTTCTCATGAATTTCACAGAAGTAATTCCACACTCAATAGCCCAGCACTCACTACCAGAATCCTAGGGGGGTTCCTTGGAGGATCAAGTCTGTTGGGGGAATCCTCAGACTTTTAAAATTATTTTCTTGCTTTCTGCAACTAGAGAAAGACTCTCAATAGGTATTTGGAATTTCATGCTTTGGCCAGCCCACAACAATCTTGTTCCTATCCATTTTTTTTTCCTTCATGTTAGTTTTAATTGTACTACATGTCTTTATTGCTACAGTATTGTTATTTTCCTTCCTGTGATGAAAGAAAGCTATAACATTTTTAATAATTTGTAATGTCATTATCTAGATTAGGATCACTTGTACATATTAGACTCACAACCAAATTCCTAAGCTTTATAGCAGCCACACCCATCTTTCTGTCCAGAATCTGCTTTTTCTTTTGGTACTTTGAGGCAAGACTGAAGTTCAGCAGTAAAATCTACATCCTCTTAATGTCATGTTCCTGATTAACATTTAAGAGTACAACACCAGATCAGTGCTTAAAATAAGTCAGCTACCACCTTCTCTCAGAAATCACCACTGGCATCCGTGTGTGCTTGAAAAGCACATCTACAAAACCACTTCCATTTCTGTTGGTGTTTCTTCTTTTTCTTTTCTAGAGCCATTGGGTCAAACTGATGGCTAGCTCCATAGTGCCAATATAGTATGATGCCAGAGAAGAATAATTTATAGTCTTCCATGGCTTAAATTCTGCAGCACACTGAGAGCCAGACTACAGAGATCATTATCAGAACTTCCGCAGGAAGTATTTCTGGATGCAGTTTTAGTGGGTATTTGCATTATGTTATCTGGAATAATCTGAGATTCCTCTGAGCCTCAGTAAATTATAACTAGTATAACAAGTCTGGTGATCCATGTCCATGTCTTCTGCTTACCTAAAAGATAGCTGGACACCTCTTCAGACTGAAAGTGTTTGAACTTCTAGGCATGTTTTTTACTCTTTTCAGTATACTTCCTATGGTTCACCTCTATGAGTAAATTCTAGACTGGACATAGATGCCATCCGTTACCTGGAAGACCCACTTTGTGGTAATCACGTTTTCACCTCACCAGTCCTTGCAAGTCCTACAGACTGTAAGTTGTATATTTGGGCACCTAGGTCTACCTGCATTATTCATTACAAGATCTACTGTTCCAACAAAGATTTTATTTCTTAGTGCCATCTTTCAGTTCATTCTGAAAACTTCCAGATGTTACTTACATTTAATATCTATTTGCAAAGTGTCCAGCTCCTGTTTTAGAATGTTGTCTCCTAATTCCTTCTATGGTTTCCATGTGTTTTAAGTCTTATTTTAATTTCTCTTGTGAAAGTTTCCATTCCAGTTTTCAGTTTTGTTATCATTCCTTCTGCCCACCATTCCTGTCTCTAAACTATAACTTTTTTTAATATTCCATATTTCTTCAGTAGCAGTATTAACTTGCACTTTTTTTTTTCTTCATTTTTGAAATAAGTCCTCAGCAAAATTAACATTGTGTTTGACCTGAGCAGAGAGGGAAAAACTCAATCTGTTGTCCCTTTTGGAACATTGATTGATGATGGATATTTCTCTGATGCAGTTTTGTCCATTTACAAAGACTGTGCAGATTCTTTTTTCTCCCTAAACACTTGAAGAATCAAACAACTACAGACAGAGCTCCAACCCCTTCCAGTCACATTAGATTATTATGTTCCTCACTTTGTTTTTCAAGCTGACTGTGTAAAAAGTAACGTACAAGGCACATTTTTAAATTGTTTGTGTAAGCTTCATGATTCTTGTTCCAGTGGAAAACAACTTTAGATGTGTTTTTCTTTTAAACAAAAATTACATAAACCATATGGCTTGGCTGAATGTTCTTGACAGGAAAAATAAATTTGCTCATAATTTGAATGCTCCTATTGTGGAAACAATATCTTTCATAACTCTTGATTTTGTTAAAGCAAGCTATTCCTAATTAATTTGAAATCCTTTTCTGGATTATGAATGTTTAAATAAGTTACACATTGGCGTGGACACAGAATCTTCACACTTCTTGCATTCACAGTAGTCTGATGTTATTGAGACATTTGTCATATTCCTATGTTCTTTAAAAGAGAATTCAAATGCTATCAACAGCTCTGAACATGGTAACTGCACTTTCTGGGACTATTCCACATCAAGCGAGTTTGTCAAAAGCTCTTTTTTTTTTCCATGTTCATTCATGTTTTTTTCTGTTTAGAATAAATAAAAGACATTGCTGGGAGCTAAAAAGTTTATTCCACAGAAAGCACAGGATGCAGCTCCCTGATTCCATGGGATGTCAAGTACCGAAATGGCTGTTGAAACGAACTTCACCAAACTTTGGTTTGGGAGATCTAGAAAGATGCTGCTGTTGTTCACAGCAATTAAAGCAATCAGCTGTTCAGATAAAGAGTTGTAATTTTGTCAGGAATTCCAAATTACAAAACCTTTATCATCATGTGGAAAAAAGTACAAACACATGCTAGCTAGAATACTATATACCAACAGGCCTGTGGTTTTATGAAGGTAAGAGGTTTCCTCCTTTGATTGTTGCTTGAGCTATATTGAAGTAAACTATTTTTTGATCATGAACAGTAATTCAAAAAAGTATAAGCAAAGGAAAAAATACTACACTTAATGTACATATGGTCAGATACATAAACCTTGGAAATCTGATTGTTGATTTATCTCACACAGACATAGATTTTCATTTTCACTGTTATTACTCCCAAATTGTTTGGCTATTAGGGATCACCCCAAAGATTACAGCTGCTCCTGATAATTGGATTTTATAAGAATCCAGATCTTCCTTCCAACAGTAGTTTTTGTGTTTCCCTGTTTTAGACAGGAGGGATCCAGTGGATGGAGATCCTACTCCTACTTGACTCAGCTCCTTCTTTCTTAATTCCTAGGCCACACCTGTACCAGCACACTGAACAGGGCCACGGTCCATGTGTAAACACAGTCTTGTGGCACAGGATCCTCGTCACTAAATTTTATTGGAGTTCTGGTCTGACTCAAATAACATTTCACAAATAATGTGCAAACAGTTAGGGGTAACAGGCCATTCCCAAATGGCAGTTTGCACAGGGCTGCCTTGTTTTCAGAGCTGAGCATCTTTTACTGTTAGCACATGAGTTATTCTGGTTTGCTTTCTTCTGCTTGGCAGAGTGCTAGGGGATATTCAGAGCACTCTTCCCAGCTGCTCCTTCCCCCTGTGGCTTAGTGATACAGTTTTGAGGGAAAGAATTGTTGCTTCAAAGAACATGGGGGAGCATTTTGAAGTTTGCCTGGGAATAAAAGAATACAGAAAGTTTTGTGGAAGTAGAAGAGTTTTCATAATACTATCTCTACTATAGCCACCCATCTAGCTAGCTAGCTGGAGGTATATCCCGTAATTCCTTCTGCAGAAACAGCTTCATGTTCTTTCCCTGATTATAGTGTTAAGAATTTCATAAAGTGCCCTGCAATATCAGCATGGTCCTTCCAGCAAAAATGAAGGATTTGAGGACAGAATGGACCTGTGAGATAGGCAAGAACTAGGAAAGGCGTGTCCTTGGAAAAGACTGAAGGCAAGTTGCTTTTGTACTGTGGACAAACAAGACGGGTTGGGAGGAGTGGTGGTGTTGAATTATTAGGTTGCATGAATAAGCTCATGAAAATGAATTATGGGTACAAGAGGGTAAAAAGGCACACTTCAGACATGAATAATTTTGTAACCTGTGGTCACAAATGCATTTCTTATGACAGAACACTTCAAAATAATGAGTTATAAGTTAGTTATGTCTGAAAAAAATAATTTACTTCAAGTGACTGAGATAGATGACATGGAAGTCATTTGTTTCTTTCAAACATTTACCAAGTAAGTTGGATATAAGGAAATGATATTCGGTAACTGGAATGTGTATCAAGATATTATGTGAGTACCGCCTTTCATGCAGACCCACTCTTCTGTGATAAAGAGTGACATGTCACACTAGTTTAATGAAAGTCACTTCTGAATGCAACTATTGCTCAGATAATTCCCACTTTCATCGCTGTTATAAAAAGAGACAGCATGTTCTCAGCTTCTCCTGAGGTCTAAATCCAGTAGTGGAGATAGACATGATATCAAAGTGGTGAGAGACCATATTCAGTTTTATGAAAACATGCTCATGAAACTATTCTGGTTCAGACCAAGGTTTAATCTACAGTTGCATTTCAACAGTATGATCTAAGGGAGCAAGAATGAAACAATATTTTTTTGAGGGGGCTTTGTATCACTTGTTTTGGCACCAGAGAAGATATTATCACACAAGGAAGCATCTTCATTTTGAGGAATACTTCTAGATGTAAAGTTAAACACAGTTTTGTGTTGGAATACAGTTGTGTTTAAACTGTGTTATACTCAGTACAGTCTGTAACAAAAGTTACTGTATAACATCAGTTTCAAGTGTTGTGTTGACACATGGCTATGTGTTTGTGCCTACTCTGCCACCTGTGCTTCAATTTAACACCATTAATAGATACTGATAAGACTTGTGGTATTTCAAAGGTTGTTAATATAAGCATGTAATATATTATTTACATGTTAAACTTGATAAATGTTATGTAATGATGTCACGATTCAGCTTAATTATGCTAGCAGCCTGTATTAGAGTATCATGAAAAAGATTAATGTTATTAAAGGAACTTTCTAACCAAAAGGTGGAGATGCTATTTCATAAAAGTCTGGTGAGATTTTGAGAGGTTGCTGTTTTAAATTAGTGATCTGAATGTTCAGTAGAATTGTAGTAGTGATCTTCCCAAATAAGAATTGTGTGCTCTTATCATGGAATAGCTTTCCCTTCAGGGAGGAGCATCTGCTGCCTGATCTGTTCCATTTGGGACTCAGTGCAGCAGCCTTTCACTTTGGGGCTTATGTCAAATTCCTACTCCAGGTTTTTAATTCTGTTGTCAGTCATCTTTTTTTCTTTTTCAGCTACTTAGTGTAGTTACTGAGCCCAGGCAAGAAAGAGTAACTCATAAGTCTGATGCTTGAGATATTTAGATGGATTACGGGGCTGAGATTCAAGTTCCTACTCAAACTCATAAACAGACTGTTGGTCTTTCCTGTCACATCTATGTTCCTAGTTATGTGCATCTGTGTTATTCAGCATGAATCTCTGTCTTCTGAAAAAAAGAATTAAATCCTACCTCCAAAAATTCTTTCATTTTGCCTGAAGTGAACAAAAGTAAACAAAACAGAAAGTCCCTTAAGCTTGCAATTCATGTTTCTTAGAATACAAAAATTGAATTTTCTTTTCTTTAAAACACACCCACCTCCCTGGTATGCACTTAATAGGAACTGCACTGAGTGTCTGTATATTCCCAGAATTCACTTGTGAAGAAGATGATTTGGAAGAGAGGGTCTCAATGTAATTTTTAGTTAAATAGTAAGGAAGTGAGATTGAAATCCAGGCCTGTATATGAGCCACTGTAGGAAACTGACCTGGTTGAGGTCCCCTGCATAGCCAGAGGTAACATTTCTGTAAGGTTTGCACCTCAATCCTGGATTCTGTCACTGTGATTCTTCCTCATCAGCAACTGGGCTACTACTGATGCTGTGTGTGTTTGAGAAGGAAAAAGATAAAAATGAACCTAACTTGTGTATGTCTACTAATATATTTGGTCTAGAATGAAGTGCAACAGCCTGAATTGCTGCAGGGTATAGCCAAGGTTTTGAGACACATTTTTCAAATTTGGAATGACTATATGGAAATTTAGTTCTTTGTTTAAACTGACAATAACTTAGTTTTTGTTTTACTCTTTTGAGAATGTACCTCTGGCTTCAATCTAAACATATTTTTTAGTCTTGACACCAAATATTTGTTAGTATTTCATAGAAATTATTTTGAATATTTAGTGTTCTTTTCTCACATTCTTTTAAGTTAACATTATTTAACACTTTTTTTTTCTCTGATGAAATTGAAGTCATTTCTATAGACCACATCTTTATTTCAAATAATGCAATGAATAATGCAATGTGATGGAAATACAGAAGTATACTGACCTTTATAGAAATGATAGTCTTAAACAAAATCCATTCCACATTCTCAGCTAAGGCAAATGGAGCTGAATATTCTTTATGGCTTCTGGGAAGAAAGTGCTGCTGTAAAACACTGAATTATTATCTGCTTTATTCAGTGAATTGTCTAACAGGAGATGAACCCATAGGATATATTGACTGTGTCTGGTTTCAATTTTGTTTTGTCTATAAAAAGTCAAAGCTTCCTATGTGCATTATCAGACAAAATAAATAAAGTAAGAGAGATAATTGTTTAACGAACTTGAAGTAATATGATTCAAACAGAATACCCCCACAGATTTTGCCAAGGCTAATAAAACTCTCTTGCACCGTACTTATTATTTTTGAATAAGTATCAACTTTGTAAATTCTTAAGGTCATTTTTAAAACCAATATTGAATTCTGTTTCTTTGTACTCATGACTTTGTTAGGTTTTGACTCTGCGAATCAACCTGCAATTGGAAAATGAGGTGATGTAGAACCTGGATGTCACTTAGAGTAAATATTATAAAATCATGTGCTTTTGTTTGTGATTCCTGGTTCTAAGTACTTTAATGCATACAAAAGAGCAACAAATTACTATTTTTTTTGCATAACAGTTAGGCACTATGTCAGAATTTACACAATTTACTATGTAGTTATAGGCACAGAGAATCAGAAAACTCCTTTGCTTCATTCTACTATATAAATAGGATTAAAACTGTCCATAAGGTTCTATACTGTATCATTTCTTTGCTCTGAAAACAAGTGTTACTGTATCTACAATAATAATTTATTCCAAATGCAGTACAAAATGTCATCTGCTTATTCCTTGATAAAAAACTTATTTTACTAATTGTCTTTTTAACAGACTTATTTCAGATCAAACTTTGCCAAAATATTACCTTAATGCAATTTTCAGCAGTAAAAATATAAATGTTTTCTGTATGTGAACAATATAATGAAACATTAAAATAATCTGTGCTAGGTGAGTGCACAGATTTGTATATCCTGTCTGTGGCTAGTAGTGAACAGTTAAGAAAACATATTATGATGATGCAAGCATATTTCCATGCTATATTATCCTAATTTCCATAGAGTGCTAATAGGGAAAGTGTAGAAGACTTCTGAAAACTTTTGGAAACTTGTCACTTTTCCCTATTACATTAAGCACTCTTTTGGGAACCTTCTTATTTGCCAGTCATCTCAAAATGTTATGCAATTTTTAAGCAAATCCAAATGAATAATTTTGGAATAAAATATAAAGTTTAAAGAATTAATCCCTCTACTTGGAAACAAATAATTAACAAAATACAGAAAGCTAATAAAAAACATTGTTTCTCTTAGTCATTTAAAATGCAATTTTGGAACAGTGCTAATGACCCACTGGGTTTCAGAGGGATTTAAAATCTAGTTAGCTACAAACACATTCATGAAAGACAGGTGTTCCTTTTCCCAGTAGGCTGATCGCTGAGGATGACTTGGATCACCTCATGTACTTCCTTGAGTTTAAGTACAAAATTTTAACACAAATAATTCTGGAAGCATTTGCTATAGCAATATGAACATGAAAAACAATGAGTATGTTGACAGAGTATATATGTACTGGGAAACAAACACATTTAACAACAGCTATGCATCTGGAATAGATGACTCCTAATGTTAATTTTTAAAATTTAAAGCTATAATCTAAGGCATTCTCAAAATCAAACTCCTTGTCCATTCAAAATGACAAGCAGGATCTAAAGTAAGGTCGAAAGCATCTTGTCACTGCTGTTAACTAAAACGCTAGAATTTCATTACTGAATTTTCATTACTGAACAATTACTGCATTATCTCATGAACAGTAAAATTAATGAGGTCTGCTTTTCTGGGGATTTTTGTCTGTGTCCTACACAGAAGTCCCGTTCTCATTATGAATAATGTCCTGAATCCCAATTATTTTCAAAGATTCTCTGTGGCATTAGCTTGAGTTCCTCTTTTATGTCCCTCAAATCTCTCCCAGGTATCTAAGGGTCCTCTGGGGCAAGGCATGCTCAGCAACTGAGCTTGGCTGACTGGTCTGTGCCCACTTCAGCATTCCTCCCAGTGGCAACTCATCCCAAGCAACTGTTCTCCTGAAACCTTGTTGAACTTCTAGTTTGTGTGTTTTCTATCCCAACATCAAAAGTTTTCAAAAGTATTGCACAAAAATAGAGGACAGATGGGAATAACCATTACACGAGCCTGTTTCCTGAAGTTTTCCGGCTGAAGGAAACAAAAAATTGGTTTTGTATTCAAAGATAAAATTCTGAAATGTACTTTGAAGTCTAAAGATCTTGAAGGAAAACCAAAAGAAAGTGGCTCAATCATTTCTTTTGCTAGCCCCAGTGTTGGGAATGGAAACAAAAAGTTAAATCACATTTTTCAGGGTTTATTTGGCTAATAATATGTCATTCTCTTCTTACATATCTTGCCAAAGTAGTAGTGCTCTAGTAGCAGTGACAGTATAAATAAGATGTAAACAAGGAAAGCTGTGTAGGAATTAAGTCAGCCAAAGTATCTGGAGAAAAACAGCAAGCATGTAAGTCTTTCTTTAGGTCTGAAACAGAGGCAGTAAACTGCAGACTAAATACAGGTTGGAAACAGTTGAGTTTGGCATAATAAAATTATCCTTGAAGAAACTGTTCCCAATTCTGTACTTAACAGAAATGTACTGCTCCTCTCTGGTTTAGATCTATGAAAGCTTTGAATGCCTGTTTGTTTGTTTATTTCTTTCTTCCAACCATATTATGTGTTCAATAAAATACACTTCTCCTTAGGAACATTCCTTGCTTCAGAGATGTGTTTTATATTCCGCTTACTTCCTTGGTTTTCTTTTCATAAGGGCAAAGAGTTTGTTTAACAAGAAGTTGCTCCTGACAAGAAAAAAAGAAAAATATTTCTTAGTCTATGCATTTCTAATCTGAGTTTCAGTATTGTACCTCCTTTTAATAGGATTCAGTTTTTCATAACTAATGTGGTGGCTTTACTCATATTTTTTTATATTTATTTTTATATTCCTTCTGTTCCCTTTTGCTGCGGCTTCTTTTCCTCTGGTCAGGAGAGCAAACCACTTAGTGATAGATTTTCACCTTAGTGTAATAACACGTGAAAAGGGAGAAGGAAGTGTAAATGCGAATAAGAAAAATTATTATTATTTCAGAATAACTATATATAGTGTCTGGAGTTTATATAGAACACATATGGGAACACATAATGTTTAAAAAGCCACATGTATTGCATCCTGGATAGGCTGTAATCTAAATGAGATAAGACAAATATAATTCAATAGTGCCACAGTTCAAAGGGGAGTCCCCTCAGCTTGCCAGCACTGGGAAAAAGGGAGAAAGGATTTCCTGAAAATCTTATTTTAAAGGGAGAGATAGATAAGATAATAATATCTTCTGTGAATTAGAAATCATACAGTCTGCAAAGAAACTTACTTTCGATGATATGTAAACACCTATGCTCAAGTTCTGCCTTCTGAATTTTGAGGAGACCAACTGCTTGTTAGGTAGTTACCACAAAGCATATTGTCCCATCCTCTAAGGCAAGTGGCAATGACCACTGGCGAGAGAGGAAGTCAGAGACAAACCACTGACTGTTCTGGTGTGACACTGCCAAAGCTGCCAGAACAGGAGAAACTGTGTGTGAGTCACAGGGCAGAGAGAAAAGGCAAGGAGATAGAAAGGATAAAGGGAACAGGTTGAAAACAGTGAAAGCTGTAGACAGGGTTTATGCAGGGGAGGAACAAGCTTTTGTATTTTAGGAAGTGTGTATGAAGTCGAATATGCATGTGAATGCAATCAAAGCAGCAGATGAGAGATACAGAGATACACCATGGGAAACCTTGAGCAGCAGTAAGACTGCTGTGGTCAAAGCAAGAAATCACCAGCATTAGCTACAAATAGTACTTACAGGGACTTATGTAGCTAAACATCTAATTGAAATAAAGGGTATAATGAAATCACATGCAGGAAAGGAGAAGCCAGCTAATAGTATCCTCCCATATTTCAGTTTGAGTCTTCTCCAGGACTCACCACAGACCACCAAATTTCAGTTCTTGCAGACTAAACACTTTGTCCCTGGGTATCACTTGATGATCTCGAAGCCAAAAGGCAAACATGCTTATTTGAAACAGAAAGTAGTTATGTACTCAGCACAGTGTAGCCAAACATGGCATATCTTCTTAGCCTCTAGTATCAGTGACCACCAAATATCTGCTCAGGTAGGCTAGTTAAAACAACTTCTGAGTAGAGTGTAAGAACAGCAACAACAAAATCCCCGTTTTCCTTTTGTTGATCCTATCATAAACTTTTAAGGTTCTACATTTTTTAAATGAAGTTTCTTTAAAAGTTTGCAGGTGGTATACCTCTGCATTGCGAGTGAAGTGTTGTCTGCAATGCAGCTTCACTCAGCTGCTGCACAGCCTCTGGGGAGACAGGATTCCATCCTCAATAGACACAACTAGTCAGGGCTGGAGCAGCAATGCAATAAAAAACAAAAGAGAAAGGGTTTTAATTTCACTCTTTCCATCTCACGTTAAGAGTGACTGAAATGTCATAAAGAGAAGATCGATTTCTTGCCAATGTGTCTCACAGATGCATCTCCCATTACTTGAATTCTAGTCCCAAGGAAGTGTCTTAATTTTAGCCCTCTTTGAAAAATATGTGCTTTCTGGAAATGTTCAAACTTATTCTTGAAACTTACACTGGCTCAATCAATGGCAGATCACAGAGTTTAGTTCATTATCAGAGACTGAGAGCAAATGTTGTCTGTTAAACACTATGATGGAGAGTGCAGAGGGAAAGTAGCTTCTTGTAATGAATGACAAAAGAAAATATTTGAGATTGGATGCACACTAATCTATTCCAAAACCAGAATTTTTTCATTGTTTATTTATTTCCTCCATGCGGCAGGCGCACCTTAGTAAGAGAAGGTGATTTTTTGATCATAGGCAAGAAGATCATCCAATCTTTTATTTAATTTGATCACGAAATTTTCACAAAGGTCTTCTAAAACACTCCCAGCACGGCAAGCAAATAAGGAGATTTCCAGTTCCCATATTTCCTAGCTTAAGAAATATATGTAAGCATAGTCATGTTGAAATAGTTCTTCACAAGTAAAGATTACAGTTTAAAATAATTTTTATTGTTTAAAAAGAACAAAAATGGAGCTAAGAGTTCTCAGGTATGAACTAATACTTTATAAAGAAAAATAATTTTAATATATAGTAAATTAAATTAATTACATTAAATAAAACCTTTAATGCAATAAAATATTCACTAACATTTAAATAATTTTAAAATCTGGAAGAACCACCCAACTACAGATCTAGGAATACAGTTTGAAAACTGGTTATACTTTTTTTACTATTTTTCTATGTCTGAAAACTGTATTGTTTACTTAACTGGAAATAAGATCATTTGAATATATGAAATGTGAGGAGAGTTAGGTACCTTAAATACTCTACTGCTGTTTATTTTTCATTCTTAGAAAATAAAATTACAATACCCTCTGCTGTGCTTTGGATAGTCTATAGGAATATTCTTAACTCCTTAAGCTTAAGATTTCAAAGCATCAAAGCATCTATAGATATCTTATTTCACCTCAGCAGGGTAAGAAAAAATAACTTTGTAGCAGCAAAAATGTTAGCCAATTTGAACTTTAGTGGACCAAGAATGAAGTAAACCAATGTTATAACTAATGATCACTCACAAACACTGTCCTGTCCAGTAGGTGTTATATACAGAAGAGGATTTTAAACTAAAAGCCTCCCTCCTTCAGTTGTGACAGAAACTCAACAGCAAAGGAATGGTCCATTTTTTAGACATTACAACATGAGCTATCATCCACAGCTAACATGAATTCGATGTATAATCTAGGCTAATGTAAACTCTTTTTAACCCTTTCTAGTGTGTAGCAGAATTCTGCTTTGACTTAATTGTCTTAATGATCACTGTGATCAACACCATATGAAATGTATTATAGAATATGACTATGTCCAGTATTCTTATTGATGGATATGCAAATACAGCACCATACCATTCATATTGTGCAATTGGAAAGTGGTTTTCAACTGACAACCTCAACTGTCCTGTCAAATATCAGTTGAACTGCATGACCCTCCTACGTGGTATGTTTTAATTGATTCATTTTAGAGATAGTCAAACCAGATCGCAGAAAGCTATGACCAGTAATTAGAATGTATAGCTAAAATATAGTGATGGTTTTATTAATATATTGTGATTCTACCAATTACAATAATTACATCTAGTTATTTTGCCAACTTTTTTCTAGGGTTTTGGTAGTCCATCAGGTGAACATTGGCTGGGAAATGAATTTATCTTTGCAATAACAAGTCAGAGGCAATATTCTCTAAGAATTGAATTAATGGACTGGGAAGGAAACCGAGCATATTCACAGTATGACAGATTTCACATAGGAAATGAAAAGCAGAATTACAGGTAAGACTCTATTGAAATTCTTTTGACTCTGCTCAGTGGTAAGTAGTTTTCATTGTTTGGTTGTTAAATATGAGATAAATGTGATATTTATTTTCATTGAAACTGAATAAAGAGGGTAAAAATAAAAAACTGATTTCTCATTGTTGGAAGGTTAGAGTAAAAATAATATATCTGAGAACAAGGGATGATCTATTAATTATTCTGGCAGGCAGAAATGTCCTAAAATATTTGTTACTGCACATCTAGTTAGCATAAGACTTAGGAGAGAAACCAATGTATTGTAAAACCAAACATTTAAATCACATTTAAGTGAGAGCAATTTGCTCTTTTTGCTGATAGGATTCTGCCCAGGTGGGACACAAAGTAGTGCCCATGTCCCCTGTTGTCCCTCCAGCTCTACTGGACACTGTGATCTCAGACTACTTCAGGTGCTAAATACCAACCAGGACAAGGGCACGAGCCTAAAAATTTGTGTACCATTGCCTATGTACATCGAAGTGGTTGTCCTTTTCCTGGCACAGTTCAAGCCTGATCCAAGTAGTGCTTTCTCAGGCAATTCCTGAACACAACTGTGGGATCCCATGGAACAGGGACTTTTACCAATACACACTGTGGTCAAGTAAATGTTATTTTTTGGGGGGAAAAAGTCTGGCTATACAGACATGAATAGTAGTATACGACTAACTTTGAAGACCAAAGAGCAAGCCCTAGCACAAGATTTAAACTTTATCCAAATTTTAATATATTCTTTGTCATCTGTAATAAATTTTGCCTCAAAGAAAGAGTCTTTAAAGGACTTGGTCATAGAATTTGCTTCTCTTCCTTGGCTGATAACAGAGGCACTTGAAGATTTCTTAAGTAGATTAGGTTTAATACGTTGATGGACAGCAGAGTAGCCCTGGAAAATCATCCTGAATCAGCCTAAGTATCCAGGATGTCTATATGAAAAGAGAAATATATAGGAAAGTAAAGTAAACCTACTTTCATTAGAAGAAAGGGAAATCTTTTGGCAATATAAACCATATTTTATGAACATGGAAATATTGTGAAAACTGATCCATTAAAATTCTTCTTGCTGAACAAGAAAAACAAAGAAGATATGTTTCAAAAGTGTGTATATTAAATCAGAAAGGGTGTACTGGCCTTAAAAAGTACAATATTGAGTAACAGGGATAAATTCTGCTATCCGTGTTCAAGTCACTTTCCACAAAAATTAGAAGGAATTTGACTTGAGACTAATGAATGCAATTTTGATTCCTGCCCTACTTCATAGTCCAATTGAAGGCCAGAATGAGCTACACTCATGCTGTCTGTGTGGTCTCCTTACAGTAAAACTGAAGTTCCTCTGTCCAGGGGACAGGGAATTGGTTCCATTCACATTATACTGGAATGAACAGAGAGGGAAACATGATGAGGTAAAAAGGTTCTGTCTTTGTTGGCTCTGTGCATTTCAGATGAATTTCTTGATTATTTTTTACTCAAACATATTTAAAGAAAATAGCTGAGTAGTACAGTGACAGTTCTGGAAATAATGAAGTGTAAACCACATGCAAATCTAAAGTCTTTTTCATGCTTCACAAACACACTAGTGCCTAGTTCAGAAAGATGTATGTTCAACAGACATTTTGAAAAAAAAAAAGTTATGTTCTCTTAGGAATTATTACAAGAGTGAATCCTATGACATAAAAACTCTTTATTTTGCTTGCCAGCATCACTATCTGTGATAGAAGCGACTCCAGAAGGCAGGCCAAGTAAAAGCCTGATTATTGAGTTCTAAACAGCTGGCCCCCCTTCAGAGAATGCTGTTTT
Organism: Columba livia; assembly: GCF_036013475.1. NCBI lineage: Eukaryota > Metazoa > Chordata > Aves > Columbiformes > Columbidae > Columba > Columba livia. The sequence goes on along the minus strand of NC_088603.1, from coordinate 143,099,428 downwards.
CTCTTTATCTGAGGAACTGCCATTAAGAATTTAAATGATTCCTCTGAAGTTGAAAACCACAGTTCCCAACCTCCTGCTTGCATGGCCTTTCCTTCACCACTGTCAGGCATTTGCCATGTTTGCATTCAGTACCTCAAACATACAGCACCATACCTTTTCAAAGCTTCAGTTGCCGTTCATTTGAAATAGTTTTGCCAAACAAAATAACAGCTTGTTTTGGAAGCTGTTAGGATTTTATGTGAGTGACCCACATTAAATGTTGTTTCTTCAACAGTTCGCAAAAGTAAGTAATTGCAGGTTTATCACACCCTGCATTAGTTTCAAATAATACAATTTCACTAAGAAATAATAACCAGTAAAGAGACAAGTTTTCAAGCTGGCCTGAGCTTCAGATATCTGATATATCCAAAATAGAGAAAGGGTATAGAAATAAAAGGTAAAGCTCAAGAAGTGGAATAACTTCCATTTATGCTATGACAATATCTTGTACATTAGGAAGACACACAAAAAAAATAAGGTTCCAGGTTTCGCCTTTGAATATAGTAAATTTAAAAAAGAGAAAAAAGCAAACACCATGAAGTGACAACATGTGTCTGAGAAAATAAGGAAAATAATTTTTATCCTGTTTTTCCAAAATCCAGCCCCAACATTATGCAAAGTACAATTCAGTCTGGATAACTCCCAACTGGTGATTTCAGAAGGGTTCTGCTTTTCCTCTGGGCTGTTTGTGTTGTCTTTACTACTTTTTATTAGCCTAAAGAATCTATGATTAAAAAGAGTAATGCTGAACACATGTATGTTAAAAATATGCTTGTTTCTCTTTCAAAATGAGACAGCTCCAAAAGGCCTTCTGGGAATGCAGAATAAAACCTATTTATCCCAGATGATGACTGCATAGAAGAAAGCTGAGATGAGAAGGTGGATACTGATGCAGTAAATGTATAATGATAAATGATAATTGAAAGAGGAAAATCAGTGTTGCACCACATGTGAAACCTTCAATAGCATGGAAGTATCTAACATCCTTAGGCTTCTTATCTACACAAAATTACAACGCAGAGGGCTGCCTGTAAATAAGATGAAAACTATCTCTGCCAGTCTCTTTACAAGTCTTATACTGTGGCAAGTAAAATCTCCAGAGTAAGAAGAGTCAGATCTTGCAAACCCCATTTAGTGCAGTGTTTCTTAATTTAAGTCAAATTAATTATTTATAGAACTCTAAAAATATAAGTTGAAAGAGACTACCAAAAGACACATGGCCTCTTGTCATTTTCTATGCAGACTCTACCTAGTGCACTCTTGGTAGTCTGTTCACATTATTTGATGTTCTTAGGAGCTGTACAGATATGACATACTGCTACTCTGACCTGTGTCCTCAGACCTTCCAGAACTAACCAGGAAAGTTAACCACATGTTGGAATTTCAGGCACCATATTTCATAATCCCACATACTAGTTAATGAAAGCAGATATATTGATGCTGGATTTTGAGCAGCAGCCATATAAGCCTGTACACACATCTGGTTTTGTGACTCATGATACAGGAGCAGCATTTCCAAGCAAGACATGGAATAGACAATGGGGAAAATACACTTTAATTGGCTGAGCTGTTTGTACCTCAGAACCCTTAGAAAGATTGGATATACCCTCACCTCCCTATGACAATAAACTCCAGTATTTAGTCATTCTTTTATTGAGAAAAGCTTTCCGTTGCTGCAATGACTCTCTCTCTACCTTTGGTCCTACCCATGGCAGAATATTATTAAATGATTAGGTAGTGCTGCTGATGTGATCAAGACTTTGGGATTGTTGTAAGTATAGGTGAAAACTGAAGACAGACAGAAAGCATCCTAACTTCTGTGAATGTGTTATGTACTTAAGCTGATGTTTGACCTTTGATAGTAAAAATTAAGGAGGACAGTCTTTATATTGGAATCACCATGATGAACAGATTTGGAAATCCTATGAGAAAATGAAAGAGAGCAGAGAGGAGGGCAACAAAGCTGGTGAGGGGTCTGCAGAACCAGTCGTATGAGGGTGTTGGTCTGTTCTCCCAGGTAGCAAGTGACAGGATGAGAGGAAATGGCCTCAAGTTGCACCAGGGAAGGTTTTAGAGGGGATATCAAGAAAAATTTCTTCACAGAAAGCATTGTGAATCACTGGAACAGGCTGTCCACGGAAGTGGTGGAGTCACTATCCCAGGAGGTATTTAAAAGACATATAGATGAGGCACTTAGAGACATGGTTTAGTGCCTGAGTTAGGCTATGGTTGGACTCTATGATCTTGAGGGTGTCTTCCAACCAAAATGATTCTATGATACATTATTAGTGGGAAAAGCAAGGAAAAGTTTGACAGGAGAATATCAGTTAAGAAGAGAATAATCAAACTTATGGGACCTCAGAGGGCAGAAGTTGATGGAATTCATTGCAAACAAGAAGGAGAGTCACTGAATTTTTTAAAATCACTTCAAACTACTGGCATTGTTCTGTGAGTCATACAAATCTAGGTAGAACAGTTTCCAAGCTCTGTAAAATGCATTTCGCTCCAGGCTTTACTTTGGAAAATTGTATCAGTTGTTGAATGTACAATCATATAATGGTTTGGGTTGGAAGGGACATTCAAAGGTCATCTATTCCAAGCCCCCTGCAATGAGCTGGGACATCTTCCACTAGATCAGGTTGCTCAGAGCCCTGTCCAGCCTGGTCTTGAATGTCTCCAGGGATGGGGCATCTACGACCTCTCTGGGCAACCTGCTCCAGTGTTCCACCACTCTCATTGTAAAAAATGTCTTCCTTAAATCTAGTATAAATTTACACTCTTTTAGTTCATAACCATTGCCCCTTGTACTAGTGCAACAGATGATGCTAAAATTTTGTACTATTTTTCTTATAAGCCCCTTTTAAGTACTGAAAGATCACAGTAAGTTCTCCCCAGAGCACTGGATTTTTTAGCTCTTGTATGTATAAGAGTCTGTATATTTAGTTTCAAGAATAGTATTATTTCTCTCTGTTTTCTTAGGCAAACATGGTAGGTAGCCTGGAGCCAAAGGCCTTGATGTAATGTTAATATTTGATTTTTTTTTAAGGTGGAGTCTATTGATTTATTTAATCACCATTGTTGAACTAATGCTGGAATTCGTTACAAATTTCCACAAATAATATTTCTTTCTGTAGAGAAACAATAATTTTTCTACAGTATTTTAAATTGTACTAATGAAAATTATGTAATAGGTAAAAGGAAGTATCATTTGTGAGTGTGTCTTTTATGGGGACAGCTGGTTCTGCGTACCTATCATTTAAAAATATACTCCACAGACTATTGCTGTTTCAGTGGCAGGACATTAACAAGCTGTTGTCCGATTCCTCAGAGTACAAAACCTTTTTGTTATTTTTGGTGTGGTTCTTTTTTATTACTCGGGCTTTTCAGTGATGCATTTTTTTGTGTGTCCGTCCCTTTAGTAGCTTAGGTAAAACAGGCAATCAGCTTGACTGCGTTATTTGTGTCACAGTAAACCCTCAAAGAAACCATTCTCAGACAGGGATGGAAAAGTGCAGTGGAGAACACACAGGAAATCTGTAGCAAAGCAACAAAATAAACACCCAGTCCTGTGCCCACACCCCTGCACTTTTCTTGCCGAATACGAAAAGTACAGAATAACTCAAAAAATAGATATGACGCAAAAATTTTAACACATAGTAATTCACTTTTCTTTGGAAGCTTGAAATTTAATTTACAAGTCTACTTCAGAGGAAATATCCATGCAAAACCTTATTAATGGACGGAATGATATCTGTGGTATGCATACTTTCCACGATTTGAAAATATATTTAATATTTTTTTCACCAAACAATGGTATAAAATGGATAATACAGAAAAAAGATTTTATGTCTCTATGTATATATAAATATCTGGCTGAAATAACTTTATTCTAAGAACACTGTCAGTCCAATAATATTCCATGAAGTCTGAGTACTGGAAATGCAGGGACTCAATCTGATGCCCATTAAGCAGAAGTCTTTCTGGAACCAGGCCAGTGCTGCTATACTATATCAGTGACTAAAGCTCACTGGCAGTCCATGTCCTATCTCCAAATGTAAGCAGAAATGAAATATAATATTTTCTCCGACTAACTGAAGGTCAATGCAAAAATACTTATGGAATTTATAAATAATAAAATTTAACTTAATCCACATAAATCCCAGTGTGTACTATCCATCCACAGCTGATAATTTCCCACCTCTAATTACATAAAGCTCATTTGTAGTTCACTATCCAATAGTCATGACAGTCCTGAAACAGGAACAGAGAGTTTCTTCATCTATGTTATGGAATATAATGAGAATGCATATATACTGGATACTGTAAAGGAGCACTGAGTAGAGAACGGGAAGTGAATAGTGAGAGAGAATGATGGGAACGGATAGAAGTGCGATGATTTGCAGCTCCTGAGGTGGGCAGGAAAGGGCTCTGTGTTGTATTCCCTTCGAGAAGCAAGACAACAGGTTCAATTTAGCAAAACAGGCCCTATGAGAAGTGATGTGTAATTCTTTGTTGCCCCCTGAAAGTTCATGACTGGCAGCTCTGCAATATCTAGTGACTGTCTGCCATTTTTGTGTGAAAAGGAGCACAGGCTGCAGCCACAAAACTAGAGCTCTACCAGGCTCAGCTATAACAGACATTCAATACCAAATTGTATCTGTCCAGATGAAGTATAATAATTGACTTTCCAAGAGCTACAAACTGTTACAGACCTACCAATGAGATTTTGTGCTAACATAGTTCACTGAACTGTCTCTTTCACATGACAGAAAGGCATTGATGATTACTTTTCTTAGCTTATAACTTGAATATCTTTAAAAGTGAGATATTTCTTTTGGAATTATGTTATGTGGTTCATCACAAGTGTCATGACACAAATAATTCCATACAGAGAAGATGAATTATTTCCTCAAAAAGTGTTATTTGCAGTTTTCGTCATTAGCTGCCTTAAACAGTTTCATGTAAAATGAATGCTGCTATTAGTCTTCAGACCCTTTTGATAAAGAGTATCTACATGCTCAGTTAGAGTAATATACTTTGAGGACCACAAAACTCCCCATCTTTCTAAATCAATTGATCACAGGCATGAACCACAGTTCAGATAATATGAAAAGCTCTTGTTTTAGAAAAGTCAAATGCCAATTCATACGTGCAAAGTCAGCCCATAAATTATACAATTTATTAAACAGTATCTGTTAATATGCACCATTAAAAGCCCCTAACATTACTTTTTTTGCATTTTATTTTGATCACAAATAACACTAGAGTTCTTTAATGCAGTAATATCTAGGATATGGAGGGAAACTAACAGAGGTGTTCCATAAATACCAGGAAATTCTTTACTTGATATTTTAGGAAAGTTCTGGCATACAAGATTTACAAGGTAGGCAAGTTGCACAGCACTCTTGGTTGCACAGCAGCCTAGCTTTCCATCAGGAAAGCAAAGCCTTCAATGTGAGTTACTCAGAATATGTTTGGTACAGGAATGACCTGATCATTTTTGTGTATCCATTTATTCATCTATAAAAGGTAGATATGTATGCATTTATTTTCATTGTTAGAACTTTCAAGCCATCTCTAAATTGGTGCTGTCTTCAGTCTTACTTTTCTCTATCCTTTTCCAATGGGATAATTTTCAATTGCCTTCTCCAGATTGATACATTTCCTTCACCAAAACTGGATACCTCTTCTCTATATATTCATTTTCATGTACCTGCAGAACCCACATTCCAGCAGCTTTTGATAGGCTATTGACAAGAAGCTTTCAATAATTAAGTTTGATTGTGCTCTTATGTTTCTAGAAACTTTTCTTTCCTTTGGTGTTTAAGGGCTTTTCAAACACATAGCTGGAGAGAAGCTTGTTTTCCAATAAGTTCCACCAAAGCTATCACTACAGGACATAGTGGGCATGTCACTTATCACTACAGGACATAGTGGGCATGTCACTATCTTCTCCTCCAGACTCCTAGATTCATTTTTTAAGAGAAAGAAAATACATGAGTAAGAAAAGAAGTATCTTATTTTCCCATAAAGCTTATCTACAATAGAATAAACACATCAATTCAAACTACTGATTACTTGAGGCAAGAAAAAAATGGTTTGTAGCAATCTACTAGACTTAAACATCATCCTGGATTTAATGAATTTAAGTTCTTATTCACAAATCAGACATGGTTTCCTACAGGTAGGTGAGATAAAGATTTTCAGTGCTAACATTAAAGCTGTTGGGCCCTAGGAACAGAGTTGCAGAACCCTCGCTGAGACACTCGATTCTCTGTGCATGCCTGGGGAGAGATAAGCTCCTTAGACAGAAGCCAAATCAGGCAGCAGATAGCTGCCTGGAGTTAACCATTAGGAAATTCTGAAAATAGCAAGGCATCCATTTATATCCAGTGACAGTTCACAGTCCACAGCCTGAAGTAAGACAATGTCCTGTCTTAGGATAGAAACAAAAGACGGTGGGTTAATGCATTCAATTTGCTAGAGGGGATCCAGACCACAGTTATTGCTTCCCAAAAGAAAGCAGCAATCCCTGCTGCAGGGGAACATGCTGCTCGATGAAGCTCTGATACTGTGCAGGGAAGAATTCAATGCTGAGTGAATGAGTAGGTACTAGCTCATTTCTCAATGCGGTGTGAGAGAGAATTCTAAGATTATGCTCCCTGCTCTATGGATTACATCTCATTTTGAATTAAATAGGTTTTGATTAAATTATACAAATATGTTGTGAAACAGTGAGGACTATCCCTGAACTCTGAACACTATCCAAACAATTCTTCTTCAGACTTACACTTGTATTTGCACTGAGACACATATTGCTGGTTATGGCACCATTGTGAGGGAAGCTTTGTGGTTTTAAACCTTTCTCTTGCTGAGTGAATAGAAACCACAATTCCTAAGTGGAAAGGAACCACTCAGATAAGTTGTTACATGAGAAGAGGGGAGCTACAACTGGTGATAGCTCAACTACTTATTACCTGGTGAGGATCTCTACAGAAAAACAAATATACAAACAAACAAACAAACAAACCCACTTGTGTGAGAATATTATCATGCAAAACAAGAACAGCATAGTGAAATCCCTGCTGAGGGCTTCTGCACAGACACACAAATCTGAGAGAACTCTTTAATGCATTCAAGTATTGGCAGAAAAAATATCCGTGGAAACTCAATAGTGATCTTTTTACCTGTTGGAGATTTCACCAGCTATTTCCCAACTATCAGGGTGAGACAGAGCATGACAGGGCATCTAGGAGAAAGCTGCACAGGCTTTCATAAGATAATGGCAATTTTTTTTCGTTCTCCAATGTAAAATGACTACTCACATCTTGTTGGTATTATCTTTATAAGTAATCTATATTGTTATCCTTCTTGCACAGTGTTGTTTTCATTTAAGCCTCTGTTGCTTTATACCACCTCTACATATTTGTATTAAGAAAGAATGTCAAACAAGCACTTTAACAAAGTTTATAAAATCCTGGTGTGAATGGACCTCACTGTCCTGAAGTAAGAGCTCCCACTTTTGCCAGTAACAACACAAGAAGAGCTATGTCTCTTTAGTTTACTTCTGTCAAAGCATTTACAAAGAGCTTAAACCTACTGATGTTTGTATTAGGGTAGAATTCAGCAGAGAAACCAGCAACATCTTTTCTTTGTGTCCACCGGGCTTTGACATGAAACAGTTCCTGAGTAAAAGAATCTTGTGAAGTTGAGACACTGACACATATTTGACACCCATGAGGATTTTTTTTTATATCAAAACTATTGTGTGTAGGATATCCAGATGTCTCCAAGATCAGATGCCATTTATAGTCAGGCTATCCATCCCAGGGATATAAGTGATGTGATGTGATATTTGGCTCTATTTCTGTAAAAAACCGCATAACAAAATAATTTTAAATGTGACAATAATTTTCCTAATCAGCAATTGAGTATTCTTGTCACTTTTTCACTGTTAAAATTTACGTAATCTTTGTATAACTTCATAAGTGTTAAAACTCTCTAAAAGTTATAACGATTATCAGAGTGTAAATTAGCATAGTGAAATTTTGTGTAGAAAATGTAAGAGATATGTGCCAAGGACATGACAAAAGCTATAGATACAGCATCACTCTGTGAACATTTAGACTGTCATTAATATTTGCTAATCACTGATACTTTGATGATTTAGGATTGCAACATAATGAATCCATATGTTTAAGGGTGCAAACAGTAAAGGACTGTGAGAGACTAATGTAAAAGCAAAATGTGGAATGAGAAAAAAAATCTCATTAAAATTAAGAATTACAAAATATTTCTGTATTAGAACAGTTTCTTTAATGCATATTGTGCAATTCTATAGTTCTCCTCGCTGTTATCTGTGAATGTTGGCAAGCAGAGTGAATTTTCAGGGTCCAAATTCAGGTCCAGCTCAAAATATTTAACTTGGACATTATTCTTGTCATAACCCTGATCAAAACTGAAGAAACTGGCACTTGCAAATGTCCATCCAGAAAACACTGAAATGTGGATACCAAGAATGAGATGTGTCTCTGATTTCAGTAAAGAAAAAATGCATTCTTCCTGTGAGTGACCAAGATCTTCATCAAAGTGAACTTGACCACCAAATGTTTACAAGATTATGATGAATTCATTTAGCATTAGTGTCAATATCTTCAGATTAAAAACAAAACAAAACAAAAAACAACCAACCAAACAAACAATCCTGCCTAGAAAATTTTCTGAAATGTCCACAATTTTCACCATTTGCCAAAAATCCAAACTCAAGCTCTCCACAATGCAAAAGCAAAGAAAAACAGGACCCGGAGGCCTCCTCTGTACATCAAAGAGATGTGTGCTGTCTGTGCCCACATAGCTGTTGATTCGCTGCCCACTCTCTGAGCTAAACAGAAGCTCAGTAGACCTGTCAATGTGGCATCAAGCCCATGCTTATATATCCTGCCCTTGAGTAGGCTCTGTGTCATGCTTATTGCGACAGTACAGCTTCCAGCCAGGATGGAGTGTGGGCAGAATGAGCTCATGTCTGCTCAGAGACCTGACAGAGCAAGCTTTCATCTGCCTGCAAAAACACACGCAGAAATTCTTTGAGTGACCCTCATTTAACCTAGTACGTTTGTGGTTAAAGTCTCTGAAGTTTGTTACCAACTGCCCAGCCAACCAACTCCAGGGTTTGTTTTCTTCCCCTTTTATCATTAACAGGGCTACTGGGAAGTGTTTCTAGAGTCCGATTCTGAAAACCCTTTCCACACTGATTCACTATATTTTCAGGATAATACCAGCAAACTGGTGCGATATTTTCTGTGAGATTGCTTCTTTGATGAGTCAAAAAATCAAGAGAATTTGGGAAAGGGATCATCCCAGATTTTTAAAAGAGTAATTCATTTTATCAGTCTTCGAGAGTTTGTGTTGTTTTGTTAACATGTTTTGGTTTGTTTTTTTTTAGTGGTGTGTGTTTGTTTGTTTGTTTGTTGCTGGTTTTTGCTTGTTTGGTTGGTTGGGTTGGTTTGTTTTTTTCCCTGTCAAATTGAAACTTACTTGATTTTCTCTGTTTCTCTCTAAAGTAATGGGAAAAAAAAATAGTTCTATTATTCATTATTTGGTCCACAGCAGCACAGCAGCCGATCAGAGCACAAAGCAGAGGTATTCATCATGTCTAAAGCACTGCTAATTTACATAAACCTACAAAAAGATAACAACTTTGAACATCAGAGAACAGAAGTATTGTGGTATCTGATGCAGTGTACTTTCTATTGTTTGATTGGTCTACAAAGTTTAAATAAACCTTTATTATAATAGAAGAAAGAGATAATAACAACGGAAGCCTAATTAGAAAAAGACTAATGAGTTTGTGATGCCATACAGAGTCTAGTCTCCAGTCTTCTGTTTCATCAGATACTAGAGGCTGGTGTGTTTCCAATTTTAAATCAGTGCTGGAACAGCTCACCACACCTGACCCAGTGCACGTGCACCGTCTGTGTTCTATTATCTTTTATTTAGCATTATAATTCAGTTGCACTGAAGTGAAACCTCTTTGTACCAATCTCAATGCCATTTGAACCAAAGAAGTAATTACTGTGAATCACAGCTCTTATAAGGTCGTGACCTGGGTTTTTAGGGGAAAAGAAAACATGTAAGACATGCTGATCCCTGTTAGCTTGGTCAGTGTGGCACCGGCAAAGAACTTGGATCATAAATGGGTGAGAGTCAGTGAACCTTTCACTCATATGTGACTGTTTGTGGGCCACAAATGACACCAAGGGAGTTGAAATATGTTTTAACAGTCTGTTTATATTTTTCTACAGAGGTCTTAGTGCCACATAACTCATTTTGGCATTTTTTAAGCTTAATTTTGCATTAAGAAAACCAAGCAAACACTGAAGCCAATATTTATTTTTCAAATAACTACAAACATTTCACAGAACTCTCTGTGCATCAGTCACTTTTAAAATTTGTTACCTTTTCGTAGATAGTAGCCCTTAAAATGAAAGCCTAACCTTTGTATGATAATGGAGACAAAGGCCAGAGAATGAGCCCAGCGTGTTGTACAATGCAGCCACTGATGAGTAAAAGGATCAAGCCAGACCTGTTGCATATTATCCAGGCTGGAGGTGGGACATGCTTGAGTTATACAAGTATTTTCATTCTACATCCTATTTTCAATATCATAAAACTTTGATCAAAAAACTAGATGTCGTATTGTTGGTGTGAATGATACCATATGAATAGGAGTAATCTTTCCTTTCTCTTCCCCACCTTTTTCTTCTTCTCCTTCCCCTCCTCTCATTTTTCAGGTTTTTTGGAGGTGTACTTAGGTCCTCATTCAGCAATGCACTTAGGCATTTTTATTTTATTTGGAGCATATACTAAGTACTTTGCTGAGGCAGGGCCACCATAGCTCTCACTGAAGGTCAAGTCACTCTTATTTTATTACCATTGTACACTCTTTAAGATGAAATAAAAATGTAAAAAAAAAAAAAAAAACCAAAAAAAACACAAACAAACAAAAAAAAAAAAACAACTATATATTATTGTCAGAAAGAGACCGTGACAACTACATTGTCATTAATGCTACCTTATATTGTTTCTATAGTCTATAGTAGGAAATTATTGCATTTCTTGTGATCTCCCCAAAGTGATTCTTCAACATCCCTTACTGTTCACTGATGACTTGAGTCTGAGTTCACAGCCACCAGATTAAGCCCCATTAATCTAATTAGTAGCAAATAATAAATTATGAATTGGCTTATTCATCAGGACTGAACAGGTTCAAACACAGGTAAGTGAATGGAAATCCTGATTAACATTTTGCTTTGAAAATAATATCCCAAAAAAACATCCCTACATTTTCCTCTGGGATTCACCCAGCAGGAAGCACACATCTCTTGACATGAATCCCATCATAAATCTTGAAAATCCCATGCAGAACACAAAATATTTATTTTAATGCGTTATTCATTAAGTTATTTCTTTAAATCCTGGTCTGTTGGCAGCTGCAAACTCATTCCATTCCAGCCACATTAGAGCAATGCTGTAGTATGATTTGAGAGGGTCATTAGGTCATTAGCACTGGAAATAATTCAAAACCAGAATCTGACAATGCGCAAATGAGCACAATTAGGAAAGAAGATTGTACCGCTAGTACAGAATGAAGTATAAACAATCAAAAAATTGATGAAAAATTAATTGCTGACTATTTCCACTTCTATCAATAGTGACCGTTTTCCTTACATTCAAGCTCTTCACAATGAGGGGAAAAAAAAAAAAAAAGGTATTTTAAACATACCTTACACTGTTTCAATTAACTATCATGCCAGTGGAAACATGGGGAAAAAGGATATTCGATCTATATATTATGTCCAGTTCAGTATTTAAATAATTTCTTAATGGTGGTTACAGGTTACATCTCATACAACATTCAATTTGAGAAAAACAAAGTTCAGTACTCATATTTCAAGTCAGGGATTCTGTGAGCTAGTGTGCCTCTCATTGTTTTTTTTTAGCCAACAACCTTAGTTATTTCACGCAACTCCAAACAATATACTCCTGTGTGAAGTAGAGATCATTCTTGTACAGAATGACAGCATTTTACTTTCTCTGTGGAAAAACATAAACATTTCCATAAAGTGAATCACAAGAGGTGTCTCCTTATAAGAGGTATTTCAGCCTCAGTGACATTTTTGTAACATTATGTAACATTTTTGTAACATTTATGACATTTTGTAACAGGTTATTTCAAGGACATTGTCCCACTTTATTTTATGCAAAATCTTTGGAATCTAAAGATATCATCTCCGTTCTGGTCTTTGGTTTTGCTTTAATTTTTCTCCTCCTCCCTTATCTGATTCTTACCGCTTGCTCTCATAGCAAACGGAATAGTTTGTGGTACTATATACTACTCTTGATCTGTTTTTTATCTGCAGGGCAGGCTTGCCTAGGGGTTAGCTATCTCACTGCCTGGTTTGTAACCAGAGATGTTATCATGACCATGGATCTTCACAGAAACAGTCTAATACTAAGGAAGGAGCCAATATCACTTAGAATATAACATTAATTTCTGCTCTGAAAGCTCGTGCAAATCCTTGGGATAGTGGCTTGTTTCAGGTAGACAGCAGTTTTCTGCTAAGCTATATAAACCTTTGATTGAATGTACACCATTAGGAAAACATTGAGGGTCCAGTATTCAGACGAAATAAAAACCTATTTCCACTTAGAAAGTTTCTTATATTTGTTCACATATAAAATAAAATAAAATAAAATAAAATACATATGTAGTCTATGGAACCTCAAGAATTAAACATGTACAAAACTCACTTGCAGTGGCTTCCTAATGAGAAAAAGCATATGTATGAATAAACTGAATTTTCTTGTAATAAGCCTAATAGTTTGTTATTCCAGTGAGTCTGAAAAGAATGAGAATATGTAATTGCTGAATGAACAGATAATGCATTTTTTTCCCTGGAAATGTGAACACTTTTAAAAGTCATTTTAAATGTGAGGACTCTATTTTTTAAAAGAATATATATTCGTTAATAACAGACATCCATAATTAGGTTTTATGATATCATAATTTCAGGTAAATACTGGGGAAAATAGAAAATGCATTTAGCTATAATTACTTTTGCATCTCTGTAAACGGAAAAGAATCAACATATTTAACTGTCAGCTTCAATATTTCTTCTTTTAATTGCAAACAAAACATACAACAGAGCAAAGTTTTAATTAACATAATTCACCAGTAGAAATGATCTATTTAACATTCTTATAGCACAACTGTAGTTAAATTCAGCCACAATCCCAGCATACTCTTTGCAAAGAAAAAAAACCTAAACACACTCAAAATCCCACAAAAAATAAAAATCAAAACCTTAACCCCTGCAAACCACATTGATTATATACAGTTTAAACACATCAATTTCCAAACACCAACATATCTCAGTAAGAGTTATATAAATTTTTAATACAAGTGTATCTATGATATTTGTAAATTTTACAGTAACTTATGATGAATTACTTTCAATTAAGTAAACTCTGTGATAAATATTTTACTGTGGCCTGGAAATGATAATTTTCAATGCCGCTACAGGGTAACGAGAAGTTCCTATCTTTACAGTGGTCATCAGAGTAAAAGTTGGCACTAACAGCATGCTGATACATGAAGTTTTTCATTTCTATTTTATCTAGAACAGTTAATTAGGATAATATACAACCTGTGTGGATGATAGTGCGTAATTAATGTCACCCTCAGTACAACTAAAGCATAGATTTAAGAAATCCACGATTGCAATGCATCTTCATGGATTTCAACAAACTATAGTTAAGAGAATTTTGGAGCTTTAAGCATTTTTTGGAAGAATTATTAAGTTTAAATTTTACTGGAGTTGTGTGGGTCTCTTTTACTGGATTTTCAAACAGATAAATAAAATTTAAATGCAATGTTCACTGAACTTTTCCACTAGCTTCAATGGCTGTAAACCAGATCCTTAAATGAAAATACACAAACATCACAAGTTTCAACAATTCAGTAAAGATAAGCAGAAGAAGGTCTGATTACTTATATAAAACTTAGAAACTTTTAAAGTATTAGTTTCTCTGGAGGATAACTGTATTTCTGTGCTGAAAAATCACTTGAGAATGAATTTTGGCATTTCTGCTCTTATTTTCATCCAAACCCAGGAAGCATAGCTGAGTAGGGAGCAAATTACTTTTACATTTTAACTTAACCAAATTTCTCTAACCTTGGCTTTGCCTGTGTCCTGGGCAACTGTTCAGATAAGTTCTAATTTTGTATTTTATTTTTTTTAGAAGTTCATCTCTCTCCAATGCTATCTAAAAATTTGCATTATCATCTTAGTATATGTTTGGTGTTTGTATGTCAGTCTAAAACATTGATCATCTCTAGTTATTTGAAGTTTGAAATTAATATAGTCCCTATCTTTTAAAAAGAACATATTATGTATTATACAGCCATGAATCAGGACAAAAATGGTAGTTTTTGTAGCAACAGGAAATCTTAGCTGGTGAGAGAGTGATTTTTATTTTTTTTTTCTGTAGCAAGAATTTAGCTTTCCTTTAATAAAAGTAATAAATTCAATAAGTAAAAAGTTTCATTTCAGATTTCCATGAGAAAAAAAAAAAGGTGGATGATTTTGTTTTAATAAGTATTGTGTTGAAAAATAGTTTTAACAGAAAATGGTAGTATCAGATTAGTGTGTCTCTTCTGTGCTGTGTTTAGTGAGAGATCAGAGTAGAGGGAATTATTTCTGTTGAACACATTATTGTGATAGTAGCCTTTAAATATGTTGCTTTCCCTGCTAGCAGTAAAAAGCAGTGTTGCCGTATGTTTCCTCTCCATCACCACTATGTCCCTGACATCAGCTGCAGCCCTAGCAGCTCACACTGCCACAGCAACTGTTTCTGCGGCTTCTGTAGCATGTATTTCAAGTAGCAAAGCATATGTTTGCTTGTGCACTGTCCAGAATAAACACATTTTAAAATATTTTTTGTAAGGCGTGACAAAGCACCAGCTGCCTGAACGCAGCAGTTTGACAGGTCATTTACTTTGTGGTAGGAAAAATTTCCCTGAAAGTAAATCTGGATGCCTTTTAATTACCCCTGCTCAGTATACCTGTTCCCAATGAGTACAACTCTTTTGTTCATTATTAAATAAATTAAACATTAAAACATCAAATTTTTTGTATTATTTGCATAAATTCTCATTTAGTTCAACAGCAAGGATCCCTAGACTATTGTATAGTTTGCTGTAATGTGTGGCTACATTATGTTTGCTTCTTCACAATTCTAACTCACAGGGCTCTCTCCAATCACCACAGATGGCCCGTGCTCTTATTTCCAACAAGGAGATGGTCTTTCCACTGAATTTACAAATTAGCACACACAGAGGATGTTTCTCTTTATCCTTTAGTGTGAGTATTAAATTATGAAAAAGCTGAATACCAGGCTTAGACTTCTCAGGTAGTTACCACATTATATTTAGTTCTATGTTTAACTAACTTTTGACATGCATTGTAGCTTCAACCTCAGTGACAGCAGTTTTTCTCTAAAGTGATTATTTGGATTTTGTATCCTGTTCTCAGAACAGATTATCATTAAATATTTGGAAGAAGTTATTATTACAGAGGTGCTTTTGCTATTCAGGGACAACTGTTACTATTGGTAGACTTCATGCAGTTTTTAATATGTTCAGGAAAAGGCACACTGGGAAACTTTACAAGAAGTCAGCTTTTAATATTAGTTCAGTAGACATTATGTTTTATTCACTGATAAACAAATGATTTGTGATCCTCAAATAATTAATCAAAACATCTTTGAGAAAAAATCTGAACTTAAGCTGCTGTTTTTGAGGGTGTTTGGTTTTTTTTTTTGGTTGGATGAGTTGTTTTGTTTTTGTTTTTTTATTCAGGGTGGGAGGGTGTGTTCTTTACTTAGTATTATAACAATTAATGTCTAGAATTAAAAGAGTAACCTGAGAATAATGTCTTACCAGGTCCTCCTAAACGCTGACAGGCCAGTGGGCTTTGGTTCACAAACAGACTTAATCACCTAAATATCATTATAAATTGAATTTAGTTAACTAACACAGCAATTCATAGCACTCTACCAAATTCATCATCTTTAGGAGTGGGTTTCGTTTCACAAACTGGAGCCACCTAAAATATAGTTGCAACTGTGAACCAGATGGAAGGCACAAATGAAATCCTTCCTCAACCTCAGACATTTCAAAACTAGAGGACAAAATAATGGCAGTCACATGGGTTTTTATGACAAAGACACCTTTCACATGCCTTACATGCAGACAGTCAATGTGCATTTATATTTGTCCACACTTATCTGTGTGGATGCATTCCCACACACCAGGTGTAAGTGGTGACCAGCAGGTTAGAAGGGCTGAACTATAGGTGCCTTCCACTCCTATTGAAGTTAGGAAAAAATGCAAACCCAGTGAGGGCTCAGAATAAGAAATTTTGGGTATAGGATTCTGATCCTCAAGCATCCATTTGATTCAATTATCCTTTCCATGGAAATTAACAATGCCTTCCTTCAGGAGGGATCAGAATTTGGGATTCCTTCCTGTCAGCCATTTGGAATGGGCATGCAGCAGAGATAGATATTTTAGACTGCAGAGAGAGACTGAAGGGAGGTGGAAATTTGGAGGCACCCTACTCTGTTTCCCCAAAAATAAGACCTACCTCGAAAATAAGCCCTAGCATGATTTTTCGGGATTTTTGAGGATGCTTGAAATATAAGCCCTACTCCAAAAATAAGCCCTAGTTACAGTTCATTAAAACATCAGTTTAAATAGTGTCCAGGCAACTATACATGTAGAAAATAATAAGTCTTGGAGCAAAAATTCATATAAGACCTTGTCTTTTCGGGGAAAGAGGGTACTCTCTAGTATTTCCTAAAGGCAAGCTTTGATGTGTTCCTCTCCATTCATCATGCAGAACCTTCTAAATCCTACTTCAAGACTCCTGTTTTTCTCAATTTAATGGTTACAAATCTTAGGCCATTACTCATGTTTACAAATTCCAGTAATGAGGTTTGTGCTCAAATTTTTAGTACTGTGCCAATGAAGAAATTTGATCTTAACTCATTAAAATACTCATGATCATGCACAATGAGGTGCTTGAGATGGTACTCTACCTCTCTTAATGATGATTGTTAAAATTCTCCGTAAGCTGGTCTGGTTTTTATTTATTTACAAAGTACACGTTACTCACTAACAAAGCTAGATATGACTTCGTATCTTTTTCATTGAGGGGCTGCTTTAAATGAAGTAGAGATCTCTACTGACTCTAACAGAATGAATGTGGAGAAAGAAGTCGCTAACATTAAATGCTGGGAGTCCTCCAGACCTTTTGCTACTTCTAGTAAAAATAAATAAATAAATAAATAAATAAATAAATAAATAAATAAATATTATAAGGTCAGGGATTCTATATACAAGCACTGAACTAGAAACCATTTCCTACGCTTTTAATAATATTTAGTGCACAACATTTTACATGGATTTATGATTGCCTTTATTTCTTAGATTTTTTAATATCTCATTCTGTATGTTGTAATCTCAATAACTCCATGTTGCAGAAATATACAAATGATTTTATAATTTATTTGGAAGTATCCCAGCTTCATCTCTTAAAGTTATCAAACACAGTGTGCATACAGCTAAGATATATGTATTTCAAAGAAGAATTCGAGGTGATCTAATCACTTCAAAAGGAAAAATTTCTGATATGAATTTGAAATTACTTTTCAGGCTGCCCTGCAGTTGTTTATGTAATATTTTCAGAACTATTCTTTCCATGCCGTATACCTTGCTTTGGTTTCAAGGGACTGCAGGTAGTTTTGTCACACAGTAGGAACGGTGAAAAGCAAAACATGCTTAAGGGGGTTCTTCCTAAGCATCTGTGTATATGGATTCCAAGCTGCCATTGCTATAATATAACAAGGAAAAAAAATGCGGAGGGAATTGCTAACATTCATGCTAGATAAGGGGAAACAGTTGCAATTATTTCTTTTTTTTTTTTTTCATGTGTGCCATTTCTTCTGGAGTACATCAACTAGGAAAGCTTCTAGTCTCTAAATGGATGCTATCAGCTGCTGTGTTCCCCATAGTGATTTTAGAATTTCATAAAAACTGTCTTGAGAAGTCCTCAAAACTTAATATACATGTGCAGTTTTTCTCTTATTTCTACTTACTCATTGTTTACTTACTAGTGCTCATTTGTTGCTGTTTTAATTCCACAGTATACATGTAAAGTAGACTTGTTCATCTTATTTGAGCTTGAATTTGCTTTTCCTGCCTAATCTATAAATCTGAGTCATGTTTCCACTGCTTTCCTTAACCTTCAGAATTTCCCTGCTGTGAGCAAGTAGGAAGACTGGAGATGTAGTCCTGAAACTGCTCCTTGACTTTTGACTGTAATTAATTGCTTTGTATTTTTAACTTCCTTTCCTTTGTCTCCTTCAAGAGCAACCAAGAGGAACTCTACCCTGAATTACCATCTTTTCTAAGGGAAGGAAATTTTGTCCTGGTAGTTATTCAGTGTTTATTTTAAAGGTTCAATCCTACCAACCTGATTCTGAGAATAATAAAAAATTAACTAAAGCTAAGTGACAAGATACCTCCTGCTGCCTGGGAGCTAGTTCATCAGTTGCCCTACTGTTATGCAGACCTGCAATCTCAAGTCAGGCTAGTTTGTGCCATGTGGCTTGAACTAAACCTCAGAAAGAGACAAACTGACTGCTTCAGGACCGATTTTGATTATACCTGAAACTTTGCAGTATCAATTTTTCCTAACTGTTGGGCAATTCCAATGTAGGGAATTGGAGCCCAAAGCTAGAGAATTACTGTTTCACTCTGTGGTTCATCTGTACACTGTTGCAGGATGGCAAGCCTACCAGAGTTTAGAGCTAAGCTAGGCTTTATCCTTTTAAAGTCACTGGAGACCTACTAGACAAATGATGTTGAGAGAAGTCAAACATAACTGGCAAGATCTAAATCTGTGTTGAGTGGAATGTTAATAAAAGATCAGGGCAAGAGTACGAGCTTGTAAATAATCCTAATGCCCTACCCCATTGGGGAAAAAATTGCACACCAAGTATTATTCATTTCTTTATTATTTCTTACATTATATGATTTTTATGGGACTAAGTGGATTTTATTGTTTTGATTGTTAATAAAAATATCTGGCTTGCAATGTCTTTCTGATTAAGTAAATAGCATTTGCTTTTTATACTGACTTTATGAGACTTCTGTGAGCTTTGGTGTTGCTGATCTAGTAAGGATGTATGGCCATTTAAAATCTGATTGTAGATATCATGTGACAAAGTAATTTTTCTGTCAACACAACCTCAGGGAAGTTTATTTTGTTCTGCAAAAAAATCAGGCACAGCTTGCAAAACAAGGCAAAATTCCAATCAATGAAGATGGGATCAACTCCAGTCATGTGAATGGAACAAAGAAACGAACATGAGCAAAGACGTATCTTAAACTTGTCTAAAATAAGCATCCTTTGATAGATTAACATTATGGCATAATTGCCACTGTGATTGTACAATAGCATAATGCAATGAACTTCCCGGAGTCCTGTTCCTAGGTTGTTCCTTGTTAAATTTCTAAGAATCTTCATTATCTTTTATTGAGGCTCACACTTCACCTTATCCATTTTGGTGTTATCCAAAGGTATTTGGCTATCCATGGTGTTTATATTTAATCAAATAATTTCGTATGTATGTGTATTTATGTATATATAGAAGTTACTTTAAGGATTAAGCCCGAAGGTATTTAATCATCAGGCTCAAATCAGGTGACATGCAACATTAAAACTCAACTCTCTTCTCTTCTCTTCTCTTCTCTTCTCTTCTCTTCTCTTCTCTTCTCTTCTCTTCTCTTCTCTTCTCTTCTCTTCTCTTCTCTTTCTCTTTCTCTTTCTCTTTCTCTTTCTCTTTCTCTTTCTCTTTCTCTTTCTCTTTCTCTTTCTCTTTCTCTTTCTCTTTCTCTCCTCTCCTCTCCTCTCCTATCCTCTCCTCCCCTCTCCTTCGTTTTTGTGCCTGTCCCTGAAACTGTGAAATCAGATCAGACATAACCAGGTCTCCAACATTTACTTCATTCAGCATCCCTGAAGCTGGCACGCTTGGCTTTGGACATTACAGCACTGACTACCACAAATGCTCTGTTACTTGCTTGAGCTGGGCTCAGGCTCCTCACTCATGGTTGTGATTTCAACTAGTTGACAAGGGTCCTTAAGAAAAAGGATATTTAGCATTGCAAATCATGGAGACTTTTGTGGCTTGAACTCTAAGTTATTCTCCATTCATCACTCAGAGACAGCTTTGGCAGAACTGGGTTGCTGGCTTGTGTTGTAACTGGTGGAATTAAAAATTCTGAGACTGCTGAAATCCTCTTTCGAGCCCAGGGATTAATAATGTGGTTGCTGTTAACTGAGAGTGCTGTTTCTGTGCCATAGTAAAGAAACCAGCTACTCAAATACTCAATTATTCTGTCAATGTATTCCAGATCTCTGGGCACTTCTCATTCTCTTTTCTGTCTCTAACTCCCTCTACTTTGTTTTATTTCCTGGTGCAGATTCCTTGTGCTCAGTTCTGCTCTGGGACAGGGACAATGTGCTACTACAGATATATTAAAAAACCCTAAATATCCCTATTTTACACCTGAAACAACAAAGAGATTGAGCCAAAACACAGACATTTCTGAATTTTCTGAGTGTACTTCATACAAGTCAAACCTGATGTGGGAAGAGATCTGGATCTTTTATTTTTCTTTTTGGTGACAGTGATTGTTTTCTCTTGCTGTTTCAGGCTTTATTTAAAAGGTCACAGTGGAACAGCTGGAAAACAGAGTAGCCTGATCTTACATGGTGCTGAATTCAGTACAAAAGATGCTGACAATGACAACTGCATGTGTAAATGTGCTCTCATGTTGACTGGCGGTGAGTACAACTCTAAAAATCTGTGGTATATTGATAGGGATCTATTCTGTTTTCCTAGAGCAACCATGGATGAAGTTGTGTCTATGGATGTGTAAGTATGGTGTGAAAATTCTTTTTATTATAATTACTACTACTGTTTTCTGTTTATATATACATATAGTGGTAGTGCCAATGCCTCAAGATTCATATCAGCAGGGAAGGGATTATTAAGAGATGCAGTCAGTACATTTCTGCATTGAAGCTGTTGCAACAGTGTTAAGGGGGAAAGCATAAGGTAGTGGTATTGTTGGGGCGAGCAAGGCAAAATAAGAGAGAAGAAGCTAAGAGATCAAAATGGGGAAAGAACTTTGTGAGAAGTGGAAGAATCACTGAGAAAGAAGAGAGAAAATGCAAGGAAATAGAAGGTAAATTTTAAAAACAATCAGACTCTGGATTTAATATATGTTATGTATGTCACTTAGGAGTGTGATTCTGTTATTGAAATAATTATAATAATTCAGCTTTCTCTTTTCTATGAGCATAATACAAATAGGCATACAGACATATAGACGTATAGCCATATAAACTTATAGCCATGGTTAATGTGATAGCTTGTTCACTCATCTGTGAAAGACTAGACCTGCAACCTGCTGTTCAAGTTGTGGCACATGACTGTTCTGGGAGGTTTAAAACAGTACCCCTAAGGAGCTGAATCAAGCTGCAGAAGGAAAGAGAGAAGGGTCAAGGTTGTGGAGAGCACACAGAAGTTATGCTGGGATAGTTTAAATCACCAAGTCAGTCTGACTGTGAATAAGTAGAGTGTATATGACTGAACATTTGTTCCCTCCAATGCAGAGGGGGAATATCAGAGATTATCTCCCCATACAGACACCTAAAGCTCTACACAATAGTGAGAACTTTCTCTGGCAAATGATGCTTATTTCTAGTCCCTGTATGGGTAAGTTCATTTTTATCTCTAGGACAACACATTCAAAGCAGAAAGCTTAAAGTGGGATTCTTTGGTCCAAACTGAG
This sequence comes from Columba livia, assembly GCF_036013475.1. Classification (NCBI taxonomy): domain Eukaryota; kingdom Metazoa; phylum Chordata; class Aves; order Columbiformes; family Columbidae; genus Columba; species Columba livia. Next base: position 143,077,404 of record NC_088603.1, on the reverse strand, counting down.
ATTCTTTGGCTCATCGACTGTAGGACCAAGGCCGTTATCTTCATATCTGCTCTTCTTCGGAGACTCTCCCTCAATGATTTCTAGCTTTCCTGGAAAAAATCCTATACATATAAATTATTTAGTATTTTGGATCAGGCTGTTAAACTGATATTATTTGTGCTTACTGGCACTTTGACTGAATCCAGCTCAGGCCATATTCAGGAATACATGAGCCTCTAAAGTTATCATCTACTAACAGAAGATGGGTTCCCATCACTGGGAATTTATATCAAATGCACAACCTGGATCCTCATTCTCTTTTGCTGATTGGAAATGACCCAGTTGTGAAAGTCTTCAAGGAGCCAATTTTTCAAAATTTCCTAACTTCTAGTGATATCTTATTAAAAGTCAGCGTAGGAAATGTCTTCCAGTAGACAGGTGATCAGACACTACCTTTCAATTTCAATAAAAAAAGAAGCTAACCAGATAGCTCTGGACACAGATAATGGATATGAAGTCAATAGTTTATTTTAATTAGAATTGCTGACCTTTCCCTGTAGAGACTATGCTAAATTAAAGTGTCTAACTTCCAGGGCAGGCTGGAGTTTAGTGAGGAGCTCCTGAATGTGAGCTATGTCTATGCTCAAGTGCAGACTCATTCATGTGTCCGAGCTGCCTGGAAATACCTCTGCTCCCAGACAGCTCATTCTGGGAGCTGAGCATTTTGTTTATTTTTCCACTCTGACTTCTATGGCAGGTCAATGCCCCGCTAAGGTCAGCCTGCTGTTGAACAACAATTCCACAAGGTTCATATATCTTTTGCAGCAACAGTCCTGTAAATCAACAGAAAAAAAACACATATTGGTATACACTGGTAGCAAATTAAGGAATAAGGTGGAAGGGAGAGAATTAGCAGAGGCTGAGGAAACCACAAATAAAGCATATCATGGCAGAGTAAAAGGAAATGCAGCTATCCTTTGGAGATAGCTGAGCCCAGTCTTTTGGACTGTGCTGTACAGCGCTGAGTAATTTGTGGTTCTTCAAGAAGAGAAAGACTTTAATCAGGCTAGAGTTCTCCTCAAATACTCTGCTGTGCTTTGCTCTTTGAAATGACTTTCTCATTTCTTGAATAAATATCAGAAATTGAATTAAATACCAAAACATTTGTTTAGTGAGTAGTAGACTAATTAAGAAAAGTAGCAATGGTAACAGGTTTTGGAAAACCTCTTTTTGTTTTTTTCCCAAAGATATCAGACTCTGTTAGTTTTGGCAACATAACAGAGAGCTCTGTAATGATGAATGATATGAAACCTACAGGCAGGTTTCTAGCTATCTTGGCATTTTGGGTGCGCCTGTTATCTCTATGAGGTGAAATGAATATATTTATGTCAGGAATAAAGGCTGAGATAAGCTGAAGCTCAAGACTGTGACATGGTTATAGTCAAGACTGAAAATAAAAATGTAAAGCAAACACACATTTCTCTCTATGATCTTACTAGTTGTCAGTTTTACTTGGTCTATATCAAAACTGTTATTCTCATTCCTTCTTTGTCTCCTCCCTTTTCATCACAATAAGAAATTAAATACTGGAAGCATAGTATGGTAGCATCAACAGGGGGGTTTTGTATGTGTGTGTGTGTTTCTTGTCCTTTTGAGAGCCACGCTATGTTACTTGACTATATCTTATTGCTGATCTTAGGGAATGGCTTCGAAAGTACATGCATGAGATGGATTCTTAGCCCCTGCGAAATTTACATGGTATTTAAATGTCTTAGGTGGTTTTTTGTGCCTTGGAAAATTCAAAGTAAGCATACCTGATTTACTTTTAAGGGAGATAACACATACTTATTCAAATAATTTCTTCATTTAAACTTAACCTCCGTCAAAATAGTAAAAATAATTTATATAATGAAAATACCTGTTATGAACTGATACAATATTTCAGACCTGAACTGAACTGAAAGAAACTGAACAAGAGGTTACATATGCATATCATTTCAAGCATTATTCTGAAGAGTGCTCCAGTGAGCTACATAAACAGGTTTTTGCAAGAAACAGCACTTGAAATACAACAAACTGTCACCAGAATGAAAGCTGAGTAGATGTCTAAGGCTCTTCAGATAGACTTCCAATAGAAGAGCACTTAAGGTCTCTGGATCAGATTTGTGGGCACAAGGACAATTTAGAGCATCCCGCCAGGATACCATCTGTCAGCTGAGCCCCAGGAATTGCTTGTGCAATTGTTTTCAGTCACTGAAAGTGGCTTAGGATAACTTGGCCAATAGTGAAGGAGCCTTAAGGTGGTTTGCTTTGCCTTGCGTTGGCTGCAGCTTGAGATGTTCACACAGGCATTTGCCTTACTTCAGGTGATAAGCGAGAAAATTGCTAAAGTTCTGATCACTGAAATAGTTTGACAAAGTGATAGGGAGACTTTCTAGATGTCTTACTAGGATTGAAACATTATAGAATGGTTTAAATATTTTGTTTCTTTTATTTTACTGGAAGCACAAGTCCATCCAGCCGCAGTCTCCTGTCTCTGACAGCAGTCAACAGCAGATGCCTCAGTACAGGCATAAGAACAATGGTAATAAATGATAGTTCCTCTGAGTATTTTCCCAGTATCTTTTGCATCTCAGGGGCTTCCTGACTCAGAGGCAGTTCCCATGTAGTTAGTAATTCGCAATGGATTTCCCATCTGTTAAGTGAGAGACTGTTCAATGAGAATCCCAAAGAGTGGTGCACTCATTGCCTGCTCTTTCACTGCCTCTTTCTCCAAGTGTTGATTTTTACGAATCTCTGGCAAGAATGGTATGGAGGATTCTTGTCATGATGGAGGATTCTTGTCATGACTTGGAGAGAAGTTCTTGGCTGAATATAGAAATCTGCCCCTATGTTGTCCAAAAAGAAAAAGCCAAAGTGTTCTTATATTTTGTTTGAAACAAAAACTTTGAAAGTAGTAACCTCAGCACACTTAGAAGTATCCAACATGAACCCCTGGATATATATCTACTTGTACAGGAAAACATTAATGTTTAGGTTTTATGCATATTGTTGCTTTCATAAAGAATTTATTTATAAAACACCATTAATGAAGTATCACTTTTGTTGCCTAATATTTTGATAGAAAAATATAACCACTATGTAGCTAAGAAGTGATTGGAATATGATTTGATTTATGCTAGAAATATTAGAAATATTTCCTTAGACACATGACTACTCAGCACTTTTAACAAAATTATTATTATGTTTTTCAGGGTTCAATATAGACAACAGTAATGAATTATTAGGAGAACACCATGAACTGACTGACTAATAAAAAATATTCTAATAATAATAGATAATAATTATAATAAGGCAACCACGAGGGGGATCTGGCCCCCAGTGAAAATGAATTTGACACCCCTGCTTTAGTCCCTTTCTAAGACAGTCTACCTATTTATTTCTGTCTTTCTGTTCATTTTAAAGATCTATAGTGTTAGAGATTAATTCACATAACATAATCTGTTACTGAGTTAGGCTGCACTTAATATATGAGAAATCTTTTATTGTTGACTAAACTAGTTCTATGATCATTTAGGTGTGTTCAGTATTGTGTTCAATCTTTGATCACTGGAAAAAATACACCATTCCTTTGAAAAGCTGCTTTTCTTCAGCAGCTTTTTAATAAATTTGAGATTGTTGGCAATTCGTCTTTTGAATTCTGGACTAAACAACCCTAAATCTTTCCTCTTTTTGGACTCTCTCCAGTGGATCCACATATAGCTTGAGATATCATCCAAAGCTGCGCCCAGTCTTCTAGCTGAGAATTTATCAATGCACAGCCAAACAGGGCCTAAGTATTACCATGTAACTTCTTCAAAGTGCAGAATGTCAGAAACACTAAAATATTTCATAAAATAAATTGTTATGTCTTTTCAACAATGAAAACTCTTTCAATATTATTGCAGTGGAAATTGTTCTTATTGGCTTTGTTACCGAATGCACTAAATTTTGTGAACAAGCCCAGAGAGCTAGAAATAAATATTGGCTTTTCATAGGATCCATTTATTGCATAAACTTATACAAATGTGCCATTCAAATATACTTTGGATCTTACTGAATGAATTGTATTGCTCATACTGCATTTGGAGGCATTCAGTGGAGTCAGGAGGAGACCAGAGACAGATGTGTGAAGAAAGGGTCTGACATCAAATGTGCAGGGTTCAGATACATATTCTTTAAGTAAGTAAAAGGCAAATAAGAGCCTTTCATATAATTTGTGTGATCATTAGCAAGTTTCCAATGCATGCTAGACTTGAGAAGGGGAAACAAAATTGCAAAACTGCAGCTGGAGTGCGACTGAGAGTATGTGAGAAACAACTGTGCAGACACCAAGGTCAGAGAAGAAGGAGGGGCAGGAGGTGCTCCAGGCACCAGAGCAGAGATTCCTCTGCAGCCCATGGAGGTCATGGTGGAGCAGAGATCCACCTGCAGCCTGTGGAGGATCCCACACCAGAGCAGGTGGGTGCCCAAAGGAGGCTGTGACCCTGTGGAGAGCCCACACTGGAGCAGGCTCCTGGCAGGACCTGTGGAGAGAGGAGCCCAGGCTGGAGCAGGTTTGCTTTCAGGACTTGTGAGCACAGGGGGGAGCCAGGGTGGAGCAGTCTGTTCCTGAAGGACTGCACACTGTGGAAGGGACCCATGCTGGTGCAGTTAATGAAGAACTGCAGTCTGTGGGAAGGACTCATGTAGGAGAAGTTCATGGAGGACTGTGTCCCATGGGAGGGTCCCAATGCTGGAGCAGGTGAAAAGTGTGAGAAGTGCCCCCCCTGAGGAGGTAGGAGCAGCAGAGACAATGTGTGATAAACTGACCACAACTCCATTCCCTGTCCTCCTGTGTGGTGGGGGATGAAGCAGAGAAAATCAGGAATTAATCTGAGCCCAGGAAGCAGGGAAGGGTGGGGGAAGGTGTTTTAAGATTTGGTTTTACTTCTCTTTATCTTACTCTGATTTAATTGGTCATAAATTAATTTTCCCCAGGTGGAGTCTGGTTTGCCATTGATGGCACTTAATGAATGATCTCTCCCTGTCCTTATGTCAACCCACAAGCCTTTCAATATATTTTCTCCTTTTTCTGTCCAGCTGAGGGCAGTGACAGAGCAGCTTTGCCATGTACCTCATGTCCAGCCAGGGTCAACCCACCATTGTCCACAAAGCATGAGCAAGCTGTAACTATTCCAGAAGAACAGCTGTCTAGAGTGGAGATTCACGTTTATTTGTATAGCTGAACTTTTAAACAACTTATCAATGTATTATCTAAATTCTTTTTTGTTTGGACAATATGCTTTATGAGCTCAGGATTTTTATCGCAAAGAGAGACTATAGTATTGCTTGTATTCTATTAATTATTAGAGGTGGGTTAACTTCAAAAGACTGAACTAGCCTCAGTTCAAATATGCAATTAGTGACTTTGTGATCTCAGCTTGCAGAAAGTACCTGTGTTTCTGAAAAAAAAACTCTCTTGAAAGCCTTCTTTTTGACACTGCATTAGTCAATCTAAAATATTGCTTCTGTTATAATGCCCACCATTGATTCTAATGCCTGATTCAAATATCCCATGGAAATATTTGCCAAAAGGTACCTCTGATGTTAAAATCTTACTGCTATTCAGAGAAGACCTTATTCAGTAAGGCAAATACCTTGTAATCAAAAGTAAACAAGATTCTTTGTGGCAGGAAAATTCTGTGAACTCCAGGGAATAAGCCAATATTTAGGTACTAGGAACCTTTCTTTGGGTCAGACTGTCTCACAGCTCCAGACCTGCTTTATTTGGTGTTTTCTGAAGTGTCAGTGCTGCAGGTATCTGTTTCAGAAACCCCTGGTTTACGTTCCCCTACTTCCTGATAGCTACCAAGAAAGTCACTGCTTCCCTTCCTCTTTCCCTCAACATACAAGGCATATGAAAAATAAAAACCAAAACATTTGCATCCATTCAAATATATGAATTTTGGTGTTGAGACATGCAGTAGGAAGTCTTGTGATAATCTGAGGCCCTATGGGGAATGAAGAGCTTTTAGAGGACTGCAGGAAAGAATGGACGGAAATAACCATAGGGAGAAACAAAACAAAAGAAAACAAACCAGTATTTATTTATAATAAATCTATTATGAGAGACTTGAGCAGGTCCTCACAAAATTTTGTGTTGCTTCAACTCATTTGATTTTTTAACATAAATTTTGTAGGGAACTGCTGAAAACCTTCTGCCTAAAAAGGCCATTTACACATCTATTGCTGTTCCTTTAAGATGAAATGGTAACTAACAGAGCTTGCCATGTCTTCATCCCAATAGCATAAAAAGAACCCAGCTGCATCTATGTTCCAGCTTTGAAAAATGAGGATTAGATTTTCTCTGCTTAGCTTTCTCTTAAGTTTCTACAAGATTATACTCTAGTTACAGTAAAACATCAGCTGTGCAGTTTTATCTTTCTTTGGTTATGGCCCCCATAGGTATAACATTGTAATCAAAGAGAGGTCAATTGTATCAAAATAGAAGTTTGCCAGAATTTATCTGGCATAAATTCTTCCCTAAAGGTCTGATTATGAAGTGTTACTTCTGAAAAAAGCCCACTAAGTATTATCCAAAATCTAAGAAAATACTGTACAAGACTAGAAACTTGAATCATACAGATCTGAATACAAAGGGCAGAGTAAGTACTGGATCTGAAGGTTAATCATGGTCAATATCATATTAGTAGTAAGGCATAGTTTAAAATACCCTCACACAATGCATCCATTTCAGGTAGATAAAAGACAAGTCACTGAGTAGGATGAAATTGGAGGGTTGACTAAGGCAGTGCACATTGTCTAAAAGGAGCTTCTCACAGCTTAATTCCGTTGCAGAAGTCCAAGTGGGAAACACACTGAAAATTTAAAATTCTGTATTTCAGTCCACAATGACATCTGGAGAATTCAGTAACCACTCTCTAGATGATCCACTTGCCACTACCAGTGACGTCTGAAAAGGTTTTCAGGGGGTCCTGGGAAGATTACAATGCTGTGATGTGCAGGCTAAAATAACTTTTTAAAATAAAGTGGCATTTAACCACCCAAAGCAAAAGCCACCACATTATTTTTATGATCTTATTTGCCTTCATATATGAAGGCAAATGTTCAGTACAAACATAATACATAGAAAAATGCATAAAACCTGTGTTTAAGACTCACAAAGCCTATAGGTTTTACTAGGAAAAAGAACCCAGCAGAAACTTTCTGACAAATAGAGCTCCTAGCCATTGAGGTTAATGTATTTTTGACATTGTGAATATTAGCTCTTTGCAGTCTGGGGATTCATTCTGCCTTCCTCAGTCTGAACTAAGCTTCTTTCTATATGTATTACATAGATACACTGTAAGGTGTTGGAAAGAAAATTCTATTCCCATTGGGTTATACAGCAAAACTCCCACTACTTTCAGCAGAGTCAGCATGTCACCTACTTCATCTTTGTCAGTTTCTGTTATGTGACCTCTCAATGTTGCCAAATTTCACATTATTTGGAGTTTTGACTCCCATGGCAACCTGAAATTCACCTCAACCAAAACAAAAATAGTTGGGGATCTAGACAGGAGAGCCGAGTGGGTAACTTCATTTAAGGCAACAACTGAAAATAGATCTGAAGATTCATACTGTATTTCATCACTGATTCAACTTTCTCCATTGGTTAAAGACATACATACATATCTTCACTGCAGTGGGATTACTTTTTTGCACACAGTTTGCAACTAAACCTACACTTTTAGCGAGTTTGAATTTTCTGTATTCAGTTATGCAAATGGTAGTAAATGGTAGTAGTAGTCATTGTTAGTAATATTGACGGGTACTTGATAAATTTCTGGTTTATTTTCAATGCTATGTTAACAGAGCACACAAAAAGGTATGGCTCTACATGCATTTTCTTTGGCAGAAAATGCAGGTTGAAAAGTTCCTGAGTGGTTACACTTTTTTATCCTAAATTCTCAGTTTACCACTCCTTCAGTTATGCCAACATAACTGTTCACAGGGTCATTCTGTAAATCAGATCCCTAGTTTGCCCTCAGGAAGCAAAGTTCTGTTTTGTCACTTCCATGTTCAGAACAGGCTTACAATGCAGCTGCTGGAGCAGCGAACTAGCAGCACAAGCATCTGACAAGCATCTGGGCAATACATTTCTTGCTCTGTCTTTCTAGTAAAACAAAATATATGCATATGCAAACAGAATTCAAAGGGTTAATGAGTAGGAAGCCCCATCTTGCTGGGACAGATCAGGCAAGGCAGGGGGGCAGAAAAGGCAGTTAGCAACTTTCGAAGCCTAACTTTGATATAAATCAGTAACATTTTTAATATGCTTTTGTAGTCAATGATAGGTAACTAGTAATTTTCTGCTACTGATAGATATGTGGATAAAGTGCCTACAAACTCCTTTTTAAAAATAAATAAAAAAATACAAAAAAAAAAAAATAAATGGACTTCTGTCAGTAAGTGCCAAGTGTGAACTTGTTCAGGAGCTTTGCAGAGAAGTGAATAAGTGTCAGATTGATTGGAGTGAGCACCCTCCTGACACTGCTGATCCAAAAGCATTTGGTACACTTCAAGATCAAGATTAGGAGGCTCAAGATTTAATACAGATTTTCCCATTGCAAATAGTAAGGTTAAGGATTAAATGTAACTGTTCTGGCCCAAACTGTACATGCAATGAGTATACCTTGGTTGAAGTTGACCATGCTGTCACCAAAATGTATGCACACTCAGGTAGTCATCTTAATCCTCTATCCATGCATATAGGTATTCTGACTGTCAGTTTTTACAGTGTTATATTTGCCTTCTTCACTTAGTCCTTCCATTAATTTGAGGGTCTTGTTTATAAATTTACCATAAATCTTAAAGAGTCAACTGTCTCCTTGTACTCCATTCTGAATATTATGGATACTATAGTATAACAGGGTATATTATACCTTTACTATAACAGGGTAGCACCACCATACTCATAACCCATGTTTGCTAAGAACATCTAACCTGAGAGCAAAAGTAAACTATCTGGGCAACTGAACTATCACAGTTAAAGCAACAGAAAAGGACCAGTAAATAAAATTAAATCATGCTTATATTGAAAATAACCAAATAAGTGAAATTATGTAAAACACTTATGAATTATAGTATTTTTCTGAGATTTGCATGAGATGAGTGAACTGTAATGCTGCCTAAACATGCAATGCAGTTTGGGTTTTTTATTCTTGTTCTCGCTGCACATACTGCTTATAAAACCAAAGCGTTTTAGGACTTAAATACTTGCCCAACTCTGTAAATACAACTGTGTGTTCTTCAGCACTGCTGGCTACAAAAGAGAAAAAAAGGCAAATGTGAAAACATCCCCCCTACCACCACACCAGAAGCATTTATGAGTCTGGGAGTATCAGAATTTTCTAATCAGGTAAAACTACAAAACAAACTTGCAGTTTGATTATTTGTCTTATTGTTTCCAGGGTGGTGGTTTGATGCCTGTGGCCCCTCCAATCTCAATGGGATGTTCTATACAGCTGGGCAAAACCACGGCAAGCTCAACGGCATCAAGTGGCATTACTTCAAAGGCCCCAGCTATTCCTTGCGCTCCACCACCATGATGATTCGGCCCTTGGACTTTTAAAGGCATTCAGCAGTGGATCCCAGAACAAACCAGGATGACACTGCCCTCAGCAGCACCACTATCAGTCAGAAGGGAAGAGGTGAAGGGCTTCTTCAAAGCAACACATTAGGGTGATGCAAAGTCTCTTCATTATCACCCCATGACATCCAAAAAGTCTCCAACCCCACATTTTGATGGCTGGGGAAGGCTTGGTTTAGAAGGTGGCTGCAATGATTTTCCAGAGACTAGCAACTGCATCTGGTTATTCTGCTTGAATCTGGTACTTGTCAGTGGATGTCCTTTTTTTTTTTCTTTTAATAAGATGCAAAATGACACTGGTTTATTCATCAACAACATAAGAATTTGAAGAACTGAAATGTATCAACAGCAGTCTATTGAGTACAATACTATTCAGCAGTGAAATGCCAACATTAGATCCATGAAAAAGGATTATGGAGACACCTTTATCAAAACTCATCTTAAAGCACTCAAGGTGACCACTCCAAATACTGTTTTTCTTAAATGAACTGAATTTGAATGATGGATGGATTTATGTTAATCCCAGAGTCAAATAACGTGTGTGAATATTATTTTTCATTAAATCCTTTAAGGACAGGTTTCTCATAAATAAACTGAGTGAAATGTATGAAGAATGATAAGGGTAACAAGCATAAATATTTCAGTTGCTCTGTAGAGGTAAATCAGATAATTGGCATAATCTCTGAGCTAGGATTTATGGTCTGATAACAAAAGTAGCTGTGTTTTGAAGTTTTTGCCTTCTTTCATTAGAGGCAGTTTGAATGTCACACAGAAAAATTAATGGAAGGTTTATAGAATGTGAAACATTATCCTAAAGAAAATACGGGATTTTGCATGGGATATTTCCATCAAAAGTACACAGGAAGGCAAACTGTTAGGGTATATAAAAATTACATAAATGTAAAGCTTAAGGCAATGGATTCATTTTACAGTATCCTTGCATGTGCGCTATTTATCATTATTTTACTTCTTTATTGCATTTTTGTGAATATCAGAAGCATGCCAGTTCTACACAGTGCTTAGGCTACCACTATAAAAAATACTCATCAGAATTGTATAGAAAATAAAGAATTGTGAACTTGTAAATAGCATGTTTATATTTCCTGTCATGGTCGTTTAATTTGTACAGGCAGCCCTGACCCTGCTCAAAGAGTGCAAAGCCTCAAAAGTATATAAATATTAAAAGAACTTTAGAAGACTGCTTACATGTTGCTAGCAAGTAGTTTTGTTATATTAAAATGCTGCAGAAGTGTGAGGCAAGATGCAAAACTCAACAGTTGGAAAAAAGTAAGCAGGTAATAAAGTAGCTGGGTGGCCCATGAGGTTGTAGAGACAACTCTTCCCACTTACAGCACCTTGTCATCAGTCATAGCAAAAAAAGTCCATTTGGGAAAGTAGTTCGTGGTCATTCTACTTCTGCTGTATATAAAAGGAAAAAGTTTACCCTGATCCCACCAAAATCCAAAGTAAGATTCTCAACCATTGAATTGGGACCAACATGACACACAAAATCTGAATGTAGCAAGTTTGTCACTTGTCTATTTGTTGCTTTGTTTCATTCATTGAACTGTTGCTGACATCGAGCACAACAAAGATCCTTAAAGATCCTTTTTAAAGGTTATTAGAGTAACCGGGTTTCTTTTTTATTGTCCCTCTAGCAGTTGGTTTGCATGGTGTAGAAAAAAAGCCTGCTTGTATTTTTTTTTAAACACTTCTTAAAGATCACAAGGCCCCACAGGGTTCTCTGTTTTTGTTACAATGTCATGTTTATTTGGTTTTTAGTGGGTACATCTTTGGTTTTGTGTATTTGTATATATTTATATATATATTTGAAATAATCTTGCCTAAGGGTTAACTTGCTGTTTTCTGCTGAATAAGTTGCCAAACTACTCCTTACTCAGCAGTTTCTTCTCAGAGCTGTTTTGTCTCAGTTTCCAGCAGTTTTTTGAAATGCTCTTCATTCATATGCAAAATATGTGGTCTGTCTTCCTCTATTTTCTCAAAAGATATATTTTTGCGAGTCTCCAAGTTAGGAATGCCATTTTTGCCGATCCTATTGCAAAAGGTAAAACACATTTAAAGTCAAAAGCATGATATTTACTGCTTATTTATCTGGGTTTGAAAAAATGTGGATTTGTTTCCTATCCTTTATAATAAAACATTTTTTAAAAATGCATAGTCCTTGCTTTACTTTGAGTATGCCTTTCTGTGACAGGTGACAACTTTTTACATCTGTCCTTTTAAGAAATATTAATAAATCTTGTGAAATTATTAATAAATTTAGAGAAATCCTGGGAAGGCAGTCTAATTAAATTTTGTCCAGAAATTAATATTTCTATCCTTTCAAATCCCTATGTCAATATTTTTTATTCAATCTCCTTGATTAAAATAATGAGACTGTATTTATCATTTCACATACAAATCATACGAGTGTCTATCAATCTTTAAAATATAAAATTTTTTGAATTCCACAGGCAAATATACAACTTGAATTGTGGCACTTGTTTCTCTTGCCTTATGACATGTTCTTCTGTCATCCATTCGATCAAGTTGCATGGCAGTGACAAATCTACATCGATCTCTCAGCCAGGAATGCCTCTTGCCATCTGTATGCCTTTTAACACTACAGGGATCAGTTTTAACATCTCTTTGTAGTCAATTCATCCTCATTTTCTCAGAATTTTTCCTTATTGGATTTGTTCATTGTGTTAGTTGAGACCAACCTATCTTTTTAAAATCAACACAAAAGCTGTGAGGAACTACATACATAAAAGCGCTTTTTGTTCCTTAAGTTGAACATGTACAAACTGCTTGAATTGAAGAAACAGAATTAGTAAAAATGGTCTTTCTGGATTTGATTTGTATTGAAATGTCACTTGCATTGAAAAATGCGAAAAACATTGTCAATGGTAATAGTGAGCTTACTATTTATCCTTCACAGATAAACTTCTTCCTGTTTTATAAAACAGTAATACATAAATTTTTCACAAATTGATATATGTGTTTTCCATAGCAGATAGGTCCTTATTTTTAAATATCTTCTAAGGCAGGAGACGTGATTTAAATGCACACTTTTCTGAGCTCCCTAGCATTCAGTACTGCACTATTAAGTAGGCAAGTCATCTACATTTCTAATCATCTGTACAACAAGTTCCCAACACACAGTTCCTTAAAAAACTCTTCCAGTTATAAAATTTTCTTCTCTGCAGCTCAAACCACAGCTCTGCCCATGCCCCAGCCAACCTTGTCTGGGATTGGCACAGCACTCACTTCTCCTTTCAAAGAAAAAAACTGAAGCAACAATCACAACAAGAGTTTAACTCTCTAGGCAGGATTGAGCTTATTAGTAGTTTACAACCAGAACATGCTGCAGTTGTGAGGAGGAGGAATTCCTACCCACACGCTTTTGCAGGAGCTGGATGTCTTGAGGAGACAGGCAATAACCCCTGAATGCAGCTGATGCTGCTGGTGCTGCCCGATGCTGACCTGTGGGGTGCATACACACACAAACAAATCCATATGTCTGAAAAAAGCTTGATGGAGCCAATCAAAAAAGACCTTTTTAAATGAAATGAATGAAAAGTGCAGATGCCAGCAGGAAGAGAAGGATTAAGAGACAGCATGTGGAAGGCAAGTGAGCAAAATCAGGAAAGAAAGAAGGCAGAGATATGGGACTGTAATGAAGAGTGAGAAGACAGGCAGCTAGGGGAGAGTTGAAGGGATTATTTGTGAGATGCAGCAGCTCTCTATTTCCTGTGCCAAGCCTGTCACACAGTGTAGGAGCTCCTTTCTCCTCCAGGAGCTTCTGAACCCCCCTTTCCCTGGCTCCTGCTCTTATGTGCAGGAATCTATGGGTCTCATTTGCTTTTGTATGCTCTGGAGGGTTTATTTGTCTGTGTGCTTTTTTAATTTTTGCACAGAGAGCAATTTAGTATGGATCTTTGAGAAGACAGGCTACTTATGTCAAGATAGCTCTATAGCACGTCCTTTTAAAATGAAAAAGTTCCTTTAGAAAATGCAGTATTATATTCTGTGAACTCTAAGCACCGATAATAATGCCCATGCAAAACCTTGTGAAATTAGAACCTTTATTCTTCTACTAGCTAAAATTTTCCTGAGAGCAGACCTTACTGTCCATATATATGTTCTGTGAAGTTTTCTGAACCAGAGTTCAATTAAAAAAAAATTAAAGAGCTAATATGTTCTGTAAGTAAGGCCCCTCAAAATCACTGATATATTAAAGCACATAAAGGCCTAAACACCAGTTCTGTGTTTTGGTAGAAAGAATATTGAGCCCCAAAGTGTTACCATAAATCTTCTTTCTCTCATTATGCTTCTCACCTTTCACTTAATTAGTGACCCTGTTCCTCTTTTTAAACTGCCAGCAGCTCTTGCCTCCTGCTGCCTGAAAATAGCCACAGGAAGGCAAGCACCACATTTAGCACAAGACCAAAGACCTTCAGACACTTGTGTTCACAACCACAACATCACCTATGGGGAGAGCAAAGTCAGCCCCCGCCAAACCATGGAGAAGGAAAATTTATTGACAGTCAGTTGCTCCTCAAGGCTGTGGAGGTAAAAATAGGCACATATGAACACAGAGGACCTTCTTTCTACTTAAACAGAAAATGGATGCTTGGCAAGGTCAACCCTGGGAGCCCTAGTAGGACCCCGGAAGAGTAACTCATAGGCATCTGCTTCAGCCCAGTAGGAGAAGGAGGGGAAAAATCTCTAAAACAAGGAAAAGGAAAATCGGAGAATCTTGATAGACTGAGACGGGTAAGAAAATGTTGAGAAAGAGTGAGAAAATATCTGTTATGGATAATGCAGTTAAGAATGCAAAGAAATAAGATTAGGAAGCTGAAGGCAAGGCCAGCAAAAGAAGGAAGTCAGTCTGGCAGAGTAGGAGAAATTACAAAGATGGAAGCATGGGAAAAGGAGAAAAAGATGAAGAATGTGTTAATATATTAGAGAAGAATTAGTATTTAATTAATTTTCCAAAGCCTAAAAGCAGCAATGTCACTATTTTACTTTCTACTTTTATTTAATATATACAAATCAATTGAGATACATTGACATCTGGTAAAATCTAAAGCAATACTTAACAAGTAGTCCCCTTCTTAGAGGAATTTTTGGTAACATGCTGCCTAAGAAACACTTCATACTTTTAGCATGAGACTAGAATCCACCAGAAGATAAATCAGGTTTGGATAATATTTTCCACTAAAAGATGTGGATCTCCATCCTTCTGCAACCCTCTTGTGCTTATGTTTAGCATCATTGTCTGCTCTAAAGGAAACTAGAAATCTCAGACCTGATCTCATTCTGCTGCATTGTTGAACCACTGGCTTTGTTTTCTTGTGAGTAATGGAGGAGAACTCCTGGATATATGTTTTACTTTCCTTCTTTTGTAGCAAACCTTTCTTTATCTTCTTTTTATTTTTTTTTTTTTTTTTTTTGGTTTATTTAAGAGATTCTGCTTTGGAGTTCATCTTTCATCCATCAGAGAGGATCATTTAATCTCTCTGAGAACTTCACTTAGTGCTGTTTGTTCTGTAAAACCCCCAGGCAAAATTCTCCTCCTGGACTCATGCAGTGTTTTTTGTCTCCAATCTTCTGCTCTGCCTTCATGTGGAGTAAGTATCACACCGCCAGGCTTCATTCAGTCCTTCCAGGAAATCTGGAACTCCTCAGAGCAACATCAGTGCAGATCTTGGGTCTCACAAATCCTGGCCCATCCCTGTGCCCTGATCAGCAGCTGCTCAGTTCTTTCTGGCTGAGAACCACATGTACCTATCTGTACCCTAGTCCAGGCAATGGAGGAGTCATCAAGCCCCTCTGCTTTCCTTCTACCCATTTCTCCCCAAACAGCTCCCTCTCCCAACAGTGGAGAGAAGCAAAGCACAGGAGCCACCACGATGGCAGCTTCTCCCAAGGTGACGTCCCTGCACAACCCCAGGTCGCACACACCATGAAGCACACCCATGGAGAGAAGGTGCTGGCTTTTACACTGCCTGGTCACAAGCCAAAGATGATACAAATACATGTCAGTATTTTTTAGGAAGTACAGCCTCATTAGTCTTTTCCACTAATTTTTCCTGGTTGGTAGATTAAGATATTAATGCTAGTTTTACCACAGGAGGAAACAGGTATTTCTCCAAACATGTAGGTAGAGATGTGTTTAGTGTCATTCACAGAGGAGGGATACACTCCCTCAACTTTAGCATGTTACAGAAGCTTTGGCATTTGTTTAGAGTTTTCAAGGCTTTCAGAAAAGACTATAGTAAATACATTGGACTTGTTGCTGTAAAATAAATTTATCAGCAAAAGCAGTTTTGAGTAACCAACAGTGCAAAATGAAGAGATAAAAAATTCACCTCTGTGGTTATGACTATGGGTTTATCAACAGAAGTTTAAGCAGGACCTAGCAGCTCTGCTACTGTTTCTTTTCCCTTGTGGGACTTGTGCATATTCACATGACAAGAGCATCTCCAGCTCTTCTTTCCAGCCACTGTGAGTTGCCCCACAGCCCAAATATTAGATGAGAAATACTGCCTCAGTGTGATAATCTAAAATAGATTAAAAAATACTGCCATAAGTGAATGGATAAACAGAAATCAAAGGAGATTTATAAGGTGACTAACCTGTCCAGGTTAATATTTTATACACATAAGTACTCAGAGAGAAAAAAAAGGGCAAAAATGCTTATATTTCAACATAATTATGTATAATACAAATATATAAAATGCATAGATTACATGGCCACTGGGTGTGTGGAGACAATGATAGAGAAGTCATCCTACAAGAAAACAAGCTGTCCTGCCATCTCAGCTCACTGGGAGTTGTAGAAGAGTCTTTATTTCCGAAGTTTCTGTTGTCTGCTGCCACCTATGGTTCGAAAAGAAGCTTTTCCAAACATCAATTCATCGCCAGAACCAACTAAACATGCAATGAAAGATCTAAAAGAAACTGAAAGGGACTCATAAAAATTGCTATGACATCCAGCATGGATGGTCGAAGTTAAGTTTGTATTAAGGTACGTAGTTTCAGTTTTAAAAGTACTGACCTCCCACTGATTTCAATTTATCCCAAATGGATCAAAAATACATTGCTTTTAGAGCAGTGTAGACCTTACTTAAGGAAAATTATTATATTTACAGAGTAAAAAGTTGCTCAAAAATATATAGGTGATGGAGAAAGGGGAATTACACAAAACCATTCTACGAAGTTGTGTTGCATTTACTACAATTTGACTAGGTCAGAGATTTGTATATGGAGCACACAACAGGAGGCCTAAGAAAGAAGCAAAGAAAGGAAAGTTATACTTTGAGATGCGATCTGAAATATATTTTAGAAAAAACAAGTTAAAATAGCCCTCAAGACAAATGCTCAGCAGTTGTAAATGCAAGAATTCAGTTTGTTGTTCCAACCTAAATTTAGCTAACTTATGCATAATGCATTACCCTGAAAGTATTTAATTACTCTCTCACACACTGGTTTTATCGCGTGGTCCAAGAATCACATTGCAATAGGGTTTTTGATTCATGAGGAATAATTCAATGGGAAATGAAAATGTATCCTTATAATTTTATATTTTTAACTCCCTAACTAGCCAGCTCATTTTTGTGCCTGTATTTACTCTAGAATTATGTTTTGCAATACAAAAAATACTGTGTCTTTTCAAGAATTCAAGAATTCCTTTTGTTCTCTTCAGTGCACCTGAGTGATATTGGCCATAAGATGGTTCAAATTAATACCTTCAGAGCATCCCAAACTGCTAATCCTGTTGCCACACATAAGCTATCTCATTTCTCTGACCTTTCACTTTCCGGTGTTTGAAACAGAGTCACACTGAGGTTATGATGCACAGGTCATAAGGCCACAGATAACCTTAGATATTAGTAGGACTCCATGTCATTTTCTTACAGAAACCAGAAGTGAATCAATATTTAGAAAGCTGGAGAAATCGAGTTGTTCATGCCCTTTTGTCCACTTTGAGTTTCAAAAGCTGTGAACTTAGCAGCTCTGAACAAATAAAAATGAATGTGGATGAAACAAAACCAGAAGCAATTTGGTTACCCGTGGGCCACAAGCACAGTGGAAAAACATCGTTTTGCTCGTGGCTGCCCAGGAGGTGCTCCAGCTCCACATCCCATTTACATGGCTCATGTAGTGCAGTATGGAGGAACTGGGGCTATGTTACATACACAGGGAAAGTTTCAGTTTGAGAACCTTGTCTGTAAAGAAACATTGGCTTACACAGTAGGTACCATGAGAAAAAGCAGTGTTTTGAATGACGTTTAAAGGCAACTGTGCCCTGGACATAGTTCAGTTCTCATCTGCTCTGCACATGACCATGGAGCTTGGGGCCCTGTGGTGAAAATGAGACTAATGTCCTTCCTCCCACTCTTCATAATCTTCAAGTCAGGTGAAACTCTCACCATGAAGGAGTTCAGGCACCACAACCCACACTAACTCAAACAACCCTTCTCAGGATCACTAACGTATACCTAAAGGGGCCCAAATCAGCATCATTATTTCACAGATTGTGTTTAGTTAGACATGTCCACTTATGAGTGAGACACTGAAATGTTTTGAGGATGTGGTTCTACATGTCAGTTTACTGACTTACAAAAAGCCTTCATGTCATCTCTCAGTGGAGACCCCAGCTTTGTATTTAGTGCCACCAAATTATTAAGTGGAATATTTCCCAGTTGTCTGCTCTTTCAATAGCACATCCAGGAGCCAGTGTTTTCAGGGCATGCCACACCTAATGAATAAGAGAAAACAAATGTCCTAATGCACAGCAATCCTACTCCTACTAAAGACAAGGGAAGCAAAATAGTATAGTCAATGCAAAGCCTTTTGAAGTACTAACATTTGTGATTGCATGGACAGATAGACTGCCTCAATAGGGACTGAATTATCCCCCTGCTCATATCTTTTCTGCAGGTTTTAACACTGTGTCTCCTGATGTCTCTAATTCCTAAAGCTTTGGGGCAGGTTCAGAGTCTATGAAAATGGATCCTGAATTTGTGGCCTTTAATATGTAAATTAAATGTAAATAAAAACAAAACATTTGCCTTTCACCACAAAAATGAAGTCAGGAAAGGGTAGTTGGCATTATTTGTTTCTGTATTCTCTGTCAGAAACAACACTCAGCAAGGCTTTTGCACAAAATAGCAAGGGCAGGGAAAACAAAGATTTTGAAGTCCACAAGGTTCCTGCATCGTCAGTTGGAACATGGAGAAACTCCGTTTATGAATGCACCTGTGTGAATCTCCTACGGACATCTACAAACCACCACATGAAACTGTGATCTAGGAAGGAATATGACGACCAACTTCCCAAGTATGTCAAAACACTGAATGGCTTATCAAACAGATCTGATTTGTAAGAGAAATCTTTAGTGCTCAGTGAGTGAATTACGGGATTAGTGTGATGGAAGGGATAAAGTTGGTATTCCACCGGGAAATACCAGGTTTCTCTATGCATCCCAAAGTATTTATCTGCAGTTACTGCTCTGCACGTAGTTATCAGAAATTATGATTGTACAATAAATAGCACTAACATTCAGTCAGCAGGACCCTGCCAAAATGCAATGCCCTCTTTGGTACTGTGAAATGAGCTTCACTGACAAGAGTAAGATGTCACCTTATGTCACCTTCCTCCTTCCACAAAGGCCACATGCCCAAGGGAGTCTTTCCAACCCTTGCCATCTTTCCTAGTTTGCATTGATCAGCTTTAAACCAAAGCCTCCTTAGGTTGTCTTTCTATTTTTTTTTCCCCTCTAGAAAGTGCTTGTGGAAATGCTTTAAGAATGTTAATACAGGCATGATCCTAAAACAATTCCATTCATACTGAAACTTTCAACAGCCCCATTGCAACTAATAATTTTGCAACTTTTTGACTGTTCCTTCATATGATACCTGTGAAGAGGAAACAGAAATTTAGCTAGAGAGACATGCAAGATAGGCTTTAGTTTTAGGAAACGGCAGCTGTACTGCAACCCCTTGGGACAGCTAACTATGTGCCAGTTGAACACTTGTCAAGGACCAAAGTGTCCTTCATGAGCTCCATGCCCATACACCATGAAACTAAAAGAAAACAGCATAAAGCCTCTTCTTTCCATTTTTCAGTTTGCTGTAAGTAGCTGGGGATAGGAACATCCTACATGTGCTACCAAGAGGGTACAGGCTGACAAGGCTCATTGACAAACTTCTGCTGGGGAAAAAGAAAGAAAGTTTTCTCTCTGAAAGCCATGTGACTGTTTGCCTATGGCATGGAAAGACTGGTGAGATTCCAGCACCCAGGGTGGCTTGGAGGGGGCTGGGGAGGTCACTGTCACCCATGGAGTCTAGTCAGGGTTTGTGTTCAGATTCAAGAGAAGTCTTCTGCTGTCAGCCAGGGTTTGCTTTGCTCAGGTGGTCTGCTGCTCTACCTCCAAGACGGGCCCCTTTGCGGCATGATGTCCTGCTCCTCAGTAGCATTGCTGGTGATTAGCAGTGTGAGCGCTGTCTCTACTGGACAGTCGGTGCCTGGGCTCTTCTCAGCCAGAACCCTGCTCATTCCGGCTCTGCTGCAGTGCACAACCTACCCCAAAAAACTGATGGGTGATTTCTCAAAAACAGTATAAATTCAAAGACATTCTCATATGTCATAGGCTATAAACTTTTGATCCACACACATTATTTTCCAGTGGAAATCTGCAGCTGAGTTGTGCCCCTCTGTCTTCTCTATTTTATTTTGTATATCCAGGTGAGACATAACCACTGCAAAAGCACGTCACTGTTTGCCAGTGGTTAAAGTTGCACAGAAGAAGAGAACAGCAGGTTAACAGGGGGTGCTACATACCAGAAACCACACCAAAAGATGAAGCAAAATCTCCACAGAGATTAATTTTGAAATAGTGGTATGGCATTAGTGATGCTCAAATATTAAAAAGAAAAACAAAAAACAACATGTTGTCTGTCTTTCTTACTTGATGTCTCACTCTATATGAAGTCTGAAAAACAGAAGGAAGGATGAAGCATGATCAGACTTTGAAGTACTGGAGATTTTTTATGGTCCACTGTTCACTACAACCTGGACACTCAGTTCATTTGATGGAGTTTCCCAGTTTGTGTTCACTGGTCCCTGTGCTGCCCCCAAAGCTCCTTCACAAACATACAGACTTGAAAGGAGAAGCGGTAATTCAGGAAGTCTCCTAACACAGCAGGGTTACATTTGTAATATGAAAGGGTTAAGATTGAAAACCAAAGTTGTTTAATTCTATTTTCAGAAATCAGTACCTAAGGCAAGATTATCTTTAATGACAGACACTGGGGTGTCAAAGGACTGTGTCAGGTTTCAGACCTTTTCATAGTTTGAATTCCTGTGTTTAATCAAAGGTTAACTGAATCATTGCTGGTGGTGAAGAGTTACTTCAATGCGGCGTTGTTGTGGGTGGCCTACAATAAGTGATACCATATTCAGCCAGCGGTCTTCTGCATGCAAACATACTTCTCATGCATGCTCTGTGTACAACAAATATACGTGACAGTATATACAAACTGTCTCTCAGGAGATAGGTCAAGATAATTCTAACTTAAATTACTTCTTAACTGCTTCATCCTTTAGCTGAATAACCTTTATTTTTTTATCTTGACACTTCAAAATTACTTCCTTCAAAAAGGATAAAATGAAACAATAGCAATTAGCTTTCTTTAGTTCCTGAGTGCCAGAACTCATATAAGCAGAATTCTGTTTCGTTGTGTCAGGCTGCATTTTCTTATTAGCTTTTTTTTTTTTTTTTCCTTGGCATCTTATTACTTATGTAAAAAAAAGGGAATCAAACTTTTGTGAATTCATTGTCTATTGATTTGGCAATACTCAATATATATACATAAAGTAGGACATAAAATAGAAAAGATTCACATGCCACAGATGAAACTTTTCTGTTATATTTTCCATCTCTAGTAATTTGCATTGCAAATAATTTCTCTTGAAAGAAGAGTAGGACTGTAGAATCCATCGGTATTTTCTATGTTCAAATGTACCTTTGTACCAAATTTTGAAGAATATTTCTTCCTGTTCATTATTCCTGAAACATTACTAGCCTACATTGATGTGATTAATGAAGATGGCTTAAAGAATTGGAACTGAAAACTCCTTCTTTATAATCAAACATCAAAAACATGGTGGTATGTTTCTACAAAACAAGGATTTTTACAGAAGATTTGCTATTAAACAGAAATATTCAGGGCAGAGGGATGTCTTTTTAGAAATATTTGTGGTTTTAGTGAAAACCTCAGAATGAAGTGTATGGGTTTCCAATGAAAGATACACATATTTTGGTATTATGGTGGAAGAATTGTGCTTTTTTTATGGACTCCTCCATTTCCACCCCCAAATTCCACTAAGGAAATCAACAATTAAATATATATAAGAAACAATAATTATTTGGTTTCTGAAAAAAAAAGTGGAAAATATTGCATTTCCTGCCCCTCCCCTCTATATTTTAGGTAACATAAGGGCATGATTAAGTGTCTGAAAGTATATTCATGTTTTAGTGCCTCAAATTCAATCGTAACAACTGATACAACCCTTCCAGAGTTATAATTGCGTAAAGCTGGATGCAGTACACTGAACAGAGGAAGTATTCCTTACTCTGATCAAGTGTCTCATACAGAATTTCAAGGTAAAAAATGTTTGTAGTATAACTTTTTTAGTAACATCCAAAGGAAAAACACTATTTTCCTGGAGAATCTGTGAAAATAATGCATGACTTGAAAGAAACTAAAATTTGTGCAGTCCATAAAGGTGCAGACAACTTCCTGCTCCACAACCTGAAGCTCTCAAGTTTACATTAAAACTAGCAGAAATATTCTTCTACTTCCAGATGGCGCAAGGTCTTTCTTCCTGTATACCTCCTTTTGCTTTTGCCTCCAGCCTGATTCCAAATGCACCTTTATTCAAGTAACCCACATGGAAATGAAATTTGTCATGATTTGGGAAAGTACAAATCTCGCTGTACCCTCCTGAAAGTCTTCCCCTTCATTCAATGGGAAAAAGAGAAAGAAAGATATTCATTCCACAAAACAAAATGTAGTTGCTCTGTATTGTCTAGACAATGCACTGAATTTCCCACCACTTTAGGTCAAGCATGAGGCCAGCTCTTGAATGGGTTGATAAAGTAGTATGAAATTTGTTGGACACAGAAAGTTATGTAAATGGACTGCACACTAAGCCAGCCTTTCCCAATGCTGGATACATAAGGGCATTAAGAGAATGGGGAACCTGCATCTGCTCTGTGTTTATAGACAGCCATAAAATTATTGTTGTAAGAATTGTAGATAATATGATCCAATGTGGATACAAATCTCTGGAGTATCCAAGGAATTCATTTTAGTTTTGAGAAGACTTTGATCTATCGACATTTCCATTTTCTGTTCTAAATAACAATTAAGCCATTAGAGCAGCATGACTGAAGCCAAGTTTTCTCTAGATGTCCATTCTACAACAATAGATGTCAGATTGTAACACAGGATAATTCATATAACAAAAGAAATCATCTAAAATTTGCTCATCAAAAAAACGCTTACATAAAACCTAATCCAAAAATGACATCTGCACTTTTAACAAAGTGATGTTACTTGAGTGATTAAATATCACGTTTGACCATAAAGAATTAATGGCCTTCCTTTCTTCCAAAAGCTAGCTAAGCTGTGAATTTATATTGCTTATTTCTCCAATATTTTAGACTGAAGTAGAAGTAATGAAATGTGTCAATAATTTGTTACTTTAGACTCCTTGCCTCAGAAATCTGGTTTCAATTCCATCTGGACTAACATCTACTTCTAACAAGCTTAACTGTTTCAACATATCCACAGCCAAAAAAACAAGTCTAGTTCTAAATTGAAAATCTGGGAAACATTTCAGTGACTCTATCAAAAATAAGAATCATTATCAGACAATTTCAACTCTAAACACTTAGCAACACGGCTATTGAACATAGGAGTGTACTCCTAGATTTTGTGGCTTCTTCAGGGACTAAGACTAATCCCAATGCCAAGTAGGAAAATTTCCACAGCAGCTGCAGCATTCATCAGAAACCTTCATCAAGGTCTTAGGGATAGCACTGCTCCCATTTGCCATTACCAGCACACACCAAACCCAGCCTGTGCTGCAAAGAAGAGAGCAGAAATGCTCCTCACCTCTCACAGCCACTTGTTTTCCCTGTAAGATTAGTAAATTGAAAAAGAGACGTGTGGGAGACATGTCATTCAATGAAACCTAAAACATCTGGGATACAGAGATAGTATTAATTTTTGCGAAAGATCTCTTGATAAAAGTCTGAGAAAATGAAAAAAAAAAAAAAACCACAACATTCTGTTCTTAAATCTTTACTTCTCTTGCATGTTATGACCCGTTTTAGTGTATATATATAAATAAAGACAAGAGAGATTTTAGCATCACTTGTCTCATTTTTTTAAGTGAGAACAGCAACCATTTTCAGTCATGAGTAAAGGGTTCATTGTGAGAGTTAAATAAATATTGAAGAGCAAACCACTTCTTGTAACACGCCTTTTCATATTTTCTTCATTTGAAAACTGAAATGTTTTAGGATGTACAGGCTAAAATCATACAATCACATGCATTTGTCAGTTCTAGAGTAACAATCTCTAGTATTTTACCTCCATAAAGGGTTATTGAACTTTATAGAATAACTTGGCATATATTTATTTTGAGAAGCCAACTGTTACTTTGACTTACTCTAATCCCATGTCACTCATAAAATAATTTATTCTTAATCTGATTCGATGGTTAAAACTCTTTCCTTAAGGTCTGTTGGAAAGCTTTCATTTGACAGTTGTTCATTTTGATAACTCTTCTGTCTAATCCATGCAATCTGGGAATTTCACAGCGATAATGAAATCTCAACAGTCATCCAAGTTGCAAAGTTTACTATTCCTGAAGACGTTATGTTTCGAGCTGTAACTTCAGTATTCACTGAAGCTGGCTGCTCTCTGCATGCTCACCTAATATCCCATTTTTCCAGGAAAATTTACCTGAATATACTTCAACACTGGCAGCCAACAAGAAATCAGTTGATCTGGGTAGGTCAGCTGCAGTTTGGTGCACTAGGAGGAAAACAAAACCATTAACCCTGAGGTGATTCTAGCTTTAAACACACTTACTCAAGAACATAGGTGAGCATTGCTAAGCTTGTAGTGAACATCGCTCATGTTCACAAACCAGCCAGACTAAAGATCCATTTACTCTGGGGAACTAAACTATCTCTCTGCTGCTCTGCTGGCTGTTCCAGGTGGCAGAATACAGTTTAGAGAAATTCTGAAATGTTTTAAAGTACTTTTCGCCTCCTGTTTCTTTTGCACTTCTCTTGATCTTAATAGTGAAGAAACATGAGTATTCACAAACGATTGGTTTTTTCTTTCTTTATGTCCAATCCTACGAGATCCCAAGAATCCGAGACACAGAGTTTGTCTGATAATGTCTTAAAAATCTTAAGCCAAAAAGAGTATAAGAAAACCCTCCAATTTCATTAAACAGTTTTACCCATCCTTGAAGAAAAGAATATTCATCCACATCAGTTTATAGTTCTGAGATATTTATGTGATCAAAATATCTGAATAACTACAGTGCAAATTCTGTATTTTTTTGTTTGCCATTCTAGCAAATCACCCTGCACCTCTGTAGTAATAATATCCACCAGGAATTCCAATCAGCTCAAGCATGATCTCTGTTTCCTGTGAACATGTGGCTGTTCTCAGGCTGTCGATTTTTCCAAGGGTATCTTTATTTGATCTTGTGAAACACTTTTGTCCCATATGAGGTTAAATACATTGGTGTATAATTTCTAAGTAAATCCCTAGACCACTTTTTTAATAATGGGGTTATGCTAACCACGGCCCAGTCCTTGGAGATCTTGCTTGTACTAAGCAAAATCATAAAACTATCTGCTTAAGCTTCTCCAATTTCTAACCCCTCTTTCCTTATCAGCTTTGGACAAATATTGTTTGGCTTGATGCCTTGTCAACAGTATTGTCCCCTGACTCCTTAATAATCTTTCCTAGGGTACTTAGTGCATTCTTTGTTTTTTTGATTTTTTTGTTTGATTTCCACAAAAGCTGTGTTGCTATTTTGGCTTTCTCTGCCTTTGCAGTTAGAACAGCAATTGCAGCACAATCATTCTACACCTTTGCTATTCCCACAGGTTTCCTTTTAAACTTCAGACTGTCCACACCACCAAAGCCAGCCATGTAACTATAGTTTGTAAAAGAAACTTGATAAATGGAAAATTCTTAAAGAAAATTTATTTCAGGAGTGGGTTCACATAAACTACAGCAGTTTAAAATTACTTCCACTACACTGAAAGAAATTTTGGATTGATGAAGAAGATACTTTTTTTTGCTTGATGGCTATTCCTACAGGAATTGAGTTTGTGACTGGAATCATCTGTGCAAGTTTAACAATTTATTTTCCCACTACATCACTGAGGATGTCACTGGTCCTAAATGTATGGCAGGACCAATCAGATTCTGTGCTTTCACTTGCTTTTACAAGCAGCTGGTTTTAGAACCTGCTAGTTTTCAGTCTGACACTTTATGTCTGACATTGCTCCAATTTGCTGAAGTGCTTTTGTCCTTCTACTACGTCTGTCCACCGATGAGGTCACCTTCAGTGAGGACATAAGTAAGTGTGTTTAGAGAAGAACAAAAAGCCATCCATGGATTATTATTACATAGCTTTCACACAAGGGAAGAACCTAAATACCAATTAGAGCAGGAAACCTTTCCCACCCTGTTCTATTCTGCACATACAAAGATATAGACAAGACAGTATGTGTCCTAATAATTTACAAGCTGCCAACAGGGAACAGATGGATGAGACAAACATATTGAGTTATGAATATGTCATCTGTTCCCAAGAAATCGCAAACCTCTAATTGGAGTCAAAAGGCTGAATTTGTACTGAGTTTATAACTGATGAAAGGATGAGAGGCAAGTTCACTAGCACTGTATTTTTAATCAAAATTCAGAAAACAATTTTGACTAATAGATATAGTGTTGACACTAGTACTGTTATGCCACAATATGAAAGGACTGATTCAGCTATACTTGGAATATCTAAGGAATAATATATAAATAAAATGTACATGGATTAATTCTTCAGTGTCTCAAAATCATGCTGTACTCTCTTGTGTGATACTTTGAATCACTATAGCTGGAAAAACTGTATTAGCTGTTGTTTTTGCAAATGTTTTGCAACTTACGCTTCTCAGAAATGTTTGTTGAGATGTGTAGGTAATCAGATATTAAAAGTCAAACCTGACAGGTTGGTAACTGTTCTGCTGAGAGCAGATGCATCTCTCACATGCATTGTCTTGGATGATGCACAGCAATGTTTCGTGCAGTCCTCCTGGAGCAAAAACAGCCTCCAGGCCTCTGAAGATCATCCCAGCAAGGGACAGAGACTTACAGCCTCTGCTGGGAAAAAGAAAATAAAAGCTGGAAGCCCACAACAATTTAAATCCCATATGAATTTACATCCAAGTGATGGCAGCTGTTCTGTTCAGTGAACAGAGCACAGAATCACAGACATCTAGTCTACAGGGTTTATCCAAAGGCATTTATAAGCATCTGTGGGTGGTACCTTGCTCTTGGTTTGTGTGTTCTCAGCACAGAAGGGGGTATCCAGCCACATCAACCACAACATTGCACAGACAGTCCTTACAACAAGTAATCTTTCCTGAGATCAGCAACTTGGGACATGGTGTTACTGCTTGGTGAATTATGAGCAAAATCAAACATGCAATAATCCCACATGTACTGTTTAATCCTGTTGCACAGACTGAAAAATGAGGAGTAACATGATAAAGTTTTATCCTTTTAAAATACCATCTTTTAAATAAAGATTTCTAAGTCTGTCTTATCAAGTCTTCTGTGTTATTTTATTCTTGTCTTTGTTTTGTGCTTTTAATTGTTCATTTTAAACCAAACTGACACTGCAATGGTGGCCTAGCAGTTCGTGTCACTTCCTGTGAAGACTGTAGCCCTTCTCCCTTCTCCGGACAATTGATATTTACAGGCCACAAGTTCAATTGGGTGGCAGTTTCAAAATAAGAACACTGGAGAGCTTGTGTGAGGTAAAACCAAACTACACCCTATATTCTGTTTTTCTATAGAACCCCTATAGAGTAGATGAAGTCTAAGACAAAGGGTAAAAGCAGACACAGAATGTAGGGATGATTTCCATGAATATTGTATAGTAACTTCTTAATTGAGACCATGTCTTTTATTCAATGACTATAGATTTTCTCCTAATATTTTTTCCAATCATATATTTTAAACCATTTGAACTTTCAATGTTTCTAAGAATAAATATATATATATTTTTTTACATCATCTTGTGCAGAAAAGTGAAAGGCAGTGAACAATCATTCCCTACTCTACACCACTCATTATTTCAATGGATGATATATTTCTTCCTTTACCTTTTGCTTAATATTAGAGGACGCTTCTTTGTTTGTTGTATACAAACTGTTCCAAAGCTTGAATCACTGTTCTTGCCCTCCTCTTCTCAATCTCGTCCTCCTCTTTCCTCAGCTGTTTTATTCTCTTTGTAATGGAGGCAACACATATGCAGTCAAAATCCAAGATGTAAGAAACCCATAGCATCATAAAGTGGCAGAAGTTTTCTAATTCGTATTTACTTTTCTATTCCTTTCAAATGCTTGATTTGCTTTTCTGACTAATGCTGAACAATGAACTGGTTAAACAACAAGGTAAGCTCTAATCTTCTCTAATATGAGGTCTCTCCTACAAATGTATATGCACTGAAAAATTTGCAGATCCAGTCACAGACCAGATTTTTCAAATGTTGTTAATCAGAAAGGTAAATACAAGTATACAAAGCCATACAAAAAGACTCTATGAAAATATTTCTGATTTCATTGTAAATAAAATTTGTATTATGTTATCATAAGTTATTTCAGATGGATTCTGGAATACTTTTATAGAAAGTTACTACAAAGCTTACAGGAAGCTGCTTACTTTTAAAAACAAAGTTTCAATTCTATTCCAAAAGAAAAGAGAAAAAAACTTTCTCCTTTTACCTGTGTGATCAGCCTTTTTCAGGCATAACCTGCACTCACTAGGACTGACTTAAATCCAGACTAATCGCATTAGTGGATATATCTTTGGAGCTATGTAGTATTTTCGCAAAGTTCTTTCAGCAAAACTGTTTCTTTGAAAAAGCTTGTTAGAACAGTGGATATATTCTCTCTTACGCAGTTATTACTAAGTATATGTCATTTGACCCTGAAATTACTTTACAGTGTGAAACAAAGCCCAGAAAAATCAGTGGGAAATCTTCAATTTGGCCCTGTACTTTCCAATTCATTCTTCTTTTCAAATACATATGTGCAAATCTATTTCACGTCAATGTGCTAAAGCTTACTGTCACTTCTACCAATTAGTTTTGACTAATTAAGTTGATGCAATATGAGTTTTTCCACACATATCTAAGATCAAAATTTGGCAGACCATTAACAATGCATCTTAAGATGTAAGATACTACATAGCTTTCCTCATATAGTGTGCTGCTGAATAAATATTTTCTCTGAAACCTAGATCAAAATGCTCCAGTATCACTTCCAAATAGCAGTGGAGGAATATTTGACTGCAGCACCCAGCTTTTCCTTAACACACTCTGTGTGAGGATCATGTGTTTGTGGTAAGAACAGAATGTGGCAGAGCTGCCGTCTTACACAGCTGCCACGTAAAGTTAATTTTAAGTTGCCATAGTTGGCACCTCCAATTCAGTAGAGCAGTTGTACTTACTGGCACTAGCCTTGATGTCTACTCTGCAGCCAGGACTCTTGAGATCAATTCTTCATTCTCGAGAATGAATTATACAGAAACTGCATGGTAAGTAGCTTTCATTTCTTCTCAACAAGCAAATCATCATTTGAAACATCAACATTAACCTCTCCAAGGAAAACTCATCAGAACTGGACCATTACACAAAAAATGAGCATCATAATTTACTCACAAAATCTGCAACTTAACATCAGCTTAGGGCACATTTGCTCATGCTTAGACTGGTCTTATTCAAGGCTATATGCCACCTTGATGAAACTTTAATTCTGTTGCAAAGATGTGGAACCACAGGAGTTGCTCCATGGCCTGGAGATGGCTGGCAGAAGAGACAGGGTTGGAAAATTTCACTTCTTTATCTCAGTGCAGCAGTACTTAATGAAACATGAAAGTAAATCCACATGTGGCCGTTTAAATAAGTAACAGTAGTATATTCGTGTACAACCACCTGTTTTCATATGTTAAGCTGATATGTTCACAGTTCTGTGAAATACCAACACAAACAGATGGTTATTTTTTACTCTGGAGACATGAAATCATTCACCTGTGCATATATTGGACCCCGGGCACTAGATGCAGCAGCTGCAATGCAACATGCACTCTAATACACACACATGTTGTTCCCTTAAATAACTCACCAATCAGCAGCAAATTATAATATTCAAAAATCCAGTATAAGGCAGTAGGCTGACAAAACAGACATCTGGATTTTATATTAACATTGACAGTGTGCGCTTTGCAAATGTTCTGCTTTATTTATATGAAATGGAAAAGTAAATACTTGATAAATCATTAGGATATATTTATGCCACCCTGAAGCCACAGAGGTGTGGTCTAATTCAGGTTTTATGTTGCTGTCTATGTGAACAAAGCATTGGTTTTATCTCTCCTGGGAGTCCGACCTAAGAGGCCCACAGGAAAATGAGCTTGAGGTGTTGCAAGGAGCTTGCTTGTGCCAGTGAGGCAAGAGGAACGGCTGGTGTTGAAAGGAGGTGGGGCCCATGAAGTAAGAACTCTGTAAATTATTATATTGGCAGACAACTGTGTTTATTCAGCATCTGCCACCAACAGGACTACTGTGCTCTTGTTAAAGTTTCTCCATGTAGACCTCATGATAGGTAGCAATGATGAGTCATGGAAGCTCAGAGGTTGCATTTGATGGCAGACTTTAAGTTGCAGTTGCCAGATCAGGTTCCTCAGAAATTCAGGTTTGGGCATAGAGACTGTTGACCAAATAACCTGTAGATCAAATGTTAGGTTCCTCTCCAACTTTCAGGCAATCTGGCTTCCCCAAAGGGGTCACAAGATTTACAGACAAAAAAGAGAGAAAGGAATAATAGAGTACCTCACTCTGTAACTACTCCAGATTTCTTCTCCTCTCACCAGCTGTAATTTCACCAGCTTCATGTTTCTGTGCTTCCCAAAGCAGATCTGTTGGGCTTTCAGCTGCAGTGTCTTTGGGCACTCGTCTTCTTTGCTCCCTCACACTGCCTGGTTTCCCAGCTCCTGACAGATTCAGTCCCCACTACTCTGACATCAAATCCTAGATTTTATGGCTATGTCTACACCAGTAAATAAAATAGACTAGGACGCATCCTGTGGGTCTCACAACAGTAAGGGCAAGAAGTCAATACTCTGCCCAAAAGACATAAGTCCCCTTGAAACTGAAAGAGTCTCAGCTGGTGAGAAATTGAGGGAAAGTGTTCATTTTCCTTTGATCCCGCTTCACTCCATCTGTTGCATGGCCTCTGAAGGAATTTATGCCTATTTTCCCAGTGGTTTCAGTATATTTTCATGATAGTTGTTCACAAATAGAGCAACTGAGGAATCTTTTGAGCGATATGAACAAATAAGACCTCAGAATACTTAAATCATGTTTGTTTTGTTATTCTGAAATGCCTTTACTGACATTTATGGGGAAATAAGTTTTCTTTTTCCAGAGTGTTCTGTGGCATCCTGGTAGCTTCAGCTGAACATTTTCCAGGACTGAGGACAAATTCAGGCTGGGCTAAAATAATAAAGTTAATATTTCATGCAGTATATTTTAGAAAATAAAAATAGAATGAATCAGCAAAAAATGCAGAATTACAAAGCTTGTTAATATCATTTTTAAGTATAATAAATGAAACTGAGAATGAAACACCATTGGAAAGTCCTGTCAGACATTGCAGTTTGTCTTGGATTTACATTCACAAGAGAAGGCTGTGACCATAGTGTGTTTTGGAGGTATTTGACAATGATCAGATGAGTGTCTGAGAAGAAATGTAAGATGAGAAAATTCAGCCTCATTTAGCTATACTTAGAGTATTTACTTTTGGAATTGTGAAATTTGATTGTCTAAACTCACTTGCTGGGGCATTATTCAATTAGTCAATGGATGACAAATTGGCTGAATACATGTTTTTGAATTCCTCTTTAAAAAAATACTTAATATAGATTTTTACCTGCGAGTATTCCATTTCTGCTAAATTCACAAAAAGGAAATACAAAATGATACCTCAATAATACTTTATTTCCTGGGAGTTCAAACAAAGCTAGTCTACTGAAGTCTATTTTGTTTCATCATTTTATCTAATTTTAAAAATTTTGATTCTGTTACTAGTGCTTCTGCTAAGTCATGTTTTATTCCATGTGTATCCCATTGTCTTGCATGATAAAAAAATCAAGAACAGCAAACTTTCCACTCATCCAACGTTTTGATACTTTACATCAACTCTGATCATTTTACTCATTGGAGTAACCCCCCCCATCCCTCACCCTGGATTCATTCTGACAACTTACATTAACTTTCTGACAACTTATCATGATGATTTAAAGGTATGAATCCACAAAGGGAAAGGCTGAGAACTGCAACATTAAACTCATAGTCATTTTGCTGGCATCTACACAGTGAGAAACAGTTGAGCAGGGTTTTGAAAATCTCTACTTTGGACGCTAGAGCATGTCTATATGCACGGAGTAGTACCACAGACACTTAGAGATGAGCACAACTGAGAAATTAATACATCTATGCTACTTTCAATACCTCAGCTAATTCACTCAGGGCCAGCTTTGCAGCTGTGTCCTGTGGTAGATATGGAGATACGGCTCTTTCTTTAGCTGTTAGCTCACTAAAGTGCCAAGCCTTGGTAAGAATTCAATAATGAAATTATAAATGTAAATATTAATGTAATCTGAACAGATTGCCTGCATTTATTATTTGAGAACAAGACAGAAAGACAAGAAAACTCTGTTATTTGTTCAGTGGACACAGATAACAATGCTGTTATTTCAGGGTTTTTTCAGTGCAAAGTTGCTTGTGAGAAAGATGCGATTGGAAATGTGCAAATGATTCCTTAATGTGGTGTTTATTCTGGTGGAATAAATTCAGCTAAAGAAGGGGGAATTTCAGAAAACTTCACATTGATACTGGAGAAAAAATTTTAGTATTTCATTTCCAAGCATTTGCATTTTGAAAATGACAATTATTTTAAAATTACATTCTAAAGGTAGATCACCAAACATTTACTTTCAACTCAAAGTAATTGTTTTACATTCTATACAGTATTCTCCAAGTTTGATTTGTATGGTTTTTTGCTTGTTTTGTTGGGTTTTGTTTGGTTGGTTGGATGTTTTTACTGAAGAAACAAACAAAAAGAGAGGGTTTTTTTTTTTTTTTTAATTTATTTTCTTTAAATTTTTGTCTTATATAGACTGAAAAAAAAAGTTTCTAATGCATGACTCACAGACAAATATACAGTAATTGTAAACATGCATGCTCATATGCATGTCCATGCAGTGTCTCAAACACAAATTCTTGTTAAGTTGCCAGTGCTACTATTTTCGACACAGAAATTTGCTCCTGTCATTGGCCTAATTCTGCAATACAGTGAGTAGTAACCTTTGTATTGTGATGACAGCATCAACTCACTTGAGAAGTCTTTCTGTAGACACCG
This sequence comes from Columba livia, assembly GCF_036013475.1. Lineage (NCBI taxonomy): Eukaryota > Metazoa > Chordata > Aves > Columbiformes > Columbidae > Columba > Columba livia. The sequence continues at coordinate 143,043,937 of NC_088603.1, read as the reverse complement.
GACAGTGTCCCTGATCATGGTAAACTGCTGAATGACCAACAAAAAACTTGGAGGTGTAGACCTCAAATTTGGTTTGTTGTTTCCCAGTGAATATTTAGTAGGGGAAGAGTGCACCCAATTGCTCCTTTTTCAATGCTTTGTAGAAGAATTTTCAGTAAATGTATTCTGCTCTACAGAAATAGCTCTCTCCAAGAATAATCTCTGAGGGCTCTATTAAACAACAAACAGTTCCTGAGCTCTCTGAGCAGAAGCCAAGGAAAGGCCACAAGCGATACAGAGACTGGCTCTGCACACAGATGACTGATTTGGCAAGACAATAATCAACAAACTGAAGAAAGCCTCTTTTGGTTTTCATTCCCTTTAAATCTCTCTCAGCACTGAAGCCTCTAGAGTTGTAGGCAGGCTGGTATAAATGTTTAATCTCTTTCTTGTCACAGAACCACTGGATAAACTGGGATGATTGCTTGAACTAGTTGAGGCAGCTGCTAGTTTGGTGGCAAAAGCTTTTTAATCCAATGTTACGGTCCTTTGTGGCATTTGTTGGTATGAAAGTGGTCTCAAAAGGGACAGTATAATTACTCTTATACTTAAAGCCTTCTTTTTATTCCCATAGGGGAATCTTCTTTAACTGGAAGGCATATGGACCATAATGTTCTTTGTGTTTATTTTTTCCCCATTGTTGCTTTTTCTGTGTACATCCTCAAACAGTTTTCTGGCTGACCTGCGTCCCATTGGCTGACATCAGCTGGGAGAGTTGAAGTGTCTTGAGAATACCCTCATCATTAGGACCAAGATGTTCAACTGACACAAGAGCCAAATAATTTTTGGACACTCAAGTGCAGATTGACAAAGTTACATGAATAAATGTAGAAGAATCAACTTGTACTTTTACCAAAAATGCAGAGAGAATATAACAAGAATAATTTAAAGTGTCAGTAGAAAAGTTCACATATATTTCTAATTAAATTATATAATCATCATAATTGTTATATTATGCTATAGTATCATCTCCAGATTTTTCATGTACTGATTTCTTTTTAACATAAAGCTATAATAGAATAAATAGTGAAGAATGTCACCTGCCATGTTAAATTCAACACAAGCAAAGGAGTGACACTGACTAAGCAGCAAGTCTAAACAATCTGGTAATCCTTCCAGTTTTGAAGGGTTTTGTAAGATTTATAAAAATCCATTAATTTTAAAGGCCCTAGCATAGAAATGAATAATTTAGAAACAATGTAATGCAGGACCTGGAAAACAAAGTGAAACATAGAGACAAGCACCAAGAACTTCGTCTGGGAGAACCTGGGTCAGCATGGTGTGGGAGTTGGGGCAACTCCATTGACATCATTGGAGTTACAACAATGTAAAAAGACAACTTACATATGGGATCTGGCCTAACATGAAAAATAGATTTTCTTGAAGACTGTACATTTTTCTAAAGGATGTGAAAACAACTGGAGTCAGTCCCAATAGCAATATGCTTCAATAGCTGCAGTCCGTACAACTGCATGCAAATTACTTGGGGCAAGATGCATTGCATGGTTTGCCATTTTTAAATAAGTCATAAATGGCTAAGTTTAAGAAAATTTCTAAAAAATGTCACACAAAGACTGTCGTAGCCCTCAGTGCCTTGCAAATCAGGTCATTACTACTCCTCTGAAGCAATTATTCTCCTGCTATTACATGGTGTAGAAAATGAACCCTTACCAGGGCTGCAGGTCTCAAAGGTTGCTTGGTCTTACAGAATCACAGAATGTCCTGAGCTGGAAGGGACCCACAAGGATCATCAAGTCCAACTCCTGTCCCTGCATAGGGCAATCCCAAAATTCACACCATGTGTCTGAGGGTGCTGTCCAAATGCTTCTTGAACACTGTCAAGCGTGGGGTTGTAACTACCCCCCTGGGGAGCCTGTTCCAGTGCTCCGCCACCCTCTGGGTGAAAAATCTTTTCCTAATGTCCAACCTAAACCTCCCTTGGCACATCTTCCTGCCATTCCCTCCAGTCCTGTCATTGGTCGCCGGAGAGAAGAGATCAGCATCACCGCAGAAAAGCTAACTTGCAGAAGAAGAGGCTAATACTTGGGAAATATTTTAAGATCAATTGAAAAAGATTCATGGAATGACAAACTTTTCTTACTTTCCCTGCCACACTATGACTGTATCAGTCTCAATTCAGTTGCCTAATCGAAAGCTCCTGGTGCCATCTGAGATGTCTGAAGGCAGTGGAATGAGGCATCACTGTTGAACAGCAGACAGGCCCTACAGGAGACCTGTATCATTCCAGAGCAGCAGTTGGAGGCCAAAGGGTCTATGTGACTTGCTGTCTCCACTTAGGCATCTGCAAGGAGAGCAAGTACTAACATTTCCATTAATAGTAGAGCATCAGAGAAGAACAGAAAAGCTCTGCAAAATAAATATATTCTGTGTACATATCTATCTCTGAAATGAATGCCCTGATTCATTCTAGCATTAGTACTTCATATTCACTTGAAGCTGAAAATAACTTTGGGGAAATATAGCAATTTTAACATGACAAAGATGGACATTGAAAGGTCGGGAAAATTCTTTTATTAAATCCAAAAGCAAGACAGATATAAACATCTCAAATTCAGTAAACTCTTGGGAACAAGTTTTAGAAACAAATCAATAGAATACGCACTAGATAGTTGATAATTCTGAGTTTTCTTTGGTTTTGTGAGACCTACTTTGTAGATATTTAGCTGACAAAGTGCTGAGAAATATTGTAGATGATTTATGACTGTAATAATGTTCTTATATTTCAGGGTTTGCAATAAATGCTTGCTACTATCTCCCACTGGCTTCAGGATTGCATCCTGTCTTTTCTGAATCAACGCCAGCAATGACAACTCATTCCTCAGCATGTCCCACTTTAGTTACATCAATGCAATTTAGTTAGGCTGGAAAGCATCAGCCCTGGGAAAGTTGCAGCTGGTGCAGATGCAGGAGCAGTTCACTTCCTTAGACCCAGCAGTCACAAAACCTTTTTCTATGCACTTGCAGCCCACACACCCCCTAAATTGGTCTCTGGAGGTGAACTCTGTCTTCTCACCAATCAAATAAAATCCCATGAGTCTGTGTGATGCCTGCTTGGGACACTCAGTTAAGGTCATACAGTTGGTGGGATGAACTCAGGCCCAAGTGAGACTATAGTTTCTAAGCCATTTTGCTTCATGGGAGGCATGCTTCAGACCTTTCCTATACTTTCTTCTTTGGATAGCAGATTATTAAATATTAAAATGTATTTTGCTATTCGGGAAGCCAAAATAAAACAAGCGTGTTGTGTACCAAAGTGAGATATCATAGGATTTTTTTCACTTCTTCTGGGATGGAGAAAGTTCCTGGTTATGGATGCAAGTACAGATACTGGATTTGTTGGCTTATCTAAATAATCAAATGTCCATCTTTAACATATCATGTCAAAATTACTGTAAACATCTATTATTGCTAATTTTTATCCATGTCTTAAATACTGCTAAGCCTTGGAGTAACATTATAAATGAAAATTGCATCTAAGTGTAAAGGTGGGAGGACTCTAATTGAAAAGTTTTGTTATTGTTTCTGTCTGTCACCTAGTTTCTGCTTTGAAAATGCCATATTCCAAAGAAAACTTTAAAAAAAACCTTTCTCCAGGAGGAGTGGATTATACTTTGTAAAGTCACCAATAGCAAGGAGTGTCCAATTAAGATGAAAACATATTAATTCAAACAAACAAACAACAAACAAAAAGCAAAAAACCCACAGAAGAACCATATACATTGAAAGGTATATGCATTAAAAAAATCAAATGTAAGAACGAGAAAAAAGAGAGAGGGGGTAGAAAGAATGTCACTACAATAGCCATAGCAGCTAAAATTTCAATAACAAAATATGTAAAGTATTTCTAAACCATACTGCAGCCTACGCACTAGCCACAGGGTAATAAAGACCTCACATAAGCAAAGACATCACTGAACATCTAATCTACATAGAAAAGATCAGTTCCATATAGTCCCAAAGTTCAGAGATGAACAGTCAATTACATTTATTGTGAATATATTGCCAAGGATAGACAAGGTTCAATTGTACTGAATGGTTCCTGAGGTCATGGAATATCGTTTTGCTAAGGCTTCCAGCTGGCAAATTCATTCTCTCACTCTCTCATTTAGTCCCTTGTGTTTGATTTATAATTGTACTCATGACAGAAGAATTACTGAACCCGCCTTTGTAGCCACAAAATGGTTGTTTTCAATGAAAAGTGTGTGAAAATTATTGAGTGGTCTGTAAGCAAGTGATTCAAATTACCCAGTTGAGTCCTGATCTCATGTTTATAATTAATGTCCAAGCTTTAGTTAGAATTTTTCAGGGCAGTAATAGCTTCTGAAATTCATTGTCCAGGGAGAGGAGGTGAACTGTTTTACCAGAATTTATTATTAAATAATAAAACTCAAGACTACATTTGTAAATTGTGCCTGGCTGTATTCTGGGAAAGCATGGTGGAATTAGTGTGAACATTTATTGCATCTAGGCCATAAAACTAGATGGGTGTGGAGGGCCAGCCCTTTGCTATCACAGGCAGTCTCATCAGCTAATCCACTGTCTAAAATGTAACAGCAGTAGGGTCCTTCAACCATATCTACAATAGAAGAGTTACACCATTGCGCAGTCAAATCGTTTTGCCTTCAAAACTGGGACCACTGTCCTCGTTCGTTCATGGTAAGTGCAGAGCTGAATGGCAGCTCATTGCCAAGGATCTCACTAGCTAGAAGGCTACACACAACTCTTTGAAGTATGAGTGAAAAACAAAAATAAAGGGATCCAGTAGGGTGTGAAAATAAGGGTAGATTCTATGCAAGATTGAGGGATGTCATCTTCAAGTGTTTATATGTAAGCATTTCCACAAGAGACAGATGACTGCTGGAAATCCATGGGGACCGAGCAAGCAGAGTTCTTAGATCCTGGGGGAGTCAGGGCACTTGGAAGAAGAAAGCCACTGAGTGATAGGCTGAGTATCTTCCTAGGTGTTGCTGACTCTATTGACTCCCTAGGTCCTAATTCTGAGTTACACAGCAAATACACAGCTAAATACACCTAGATATCCTAGTTTCTCCATCTGGATTCACTTCCCCCTGTCAAAACACAGTTTAGTCGTCTCAGCAGAAGCATAGAATGGTGACGTCCACCCTCTCCTACAGGAAGGTGAGAGTTTTTCTTAGCTCCTGTGCCTCATGTGTCACTTTTATACGGATAACAACCTGAGTAACTGAAGCAAGGCCTAGAAGAGCAGCAAAACCTTTCCCACTTGAGGATGAGGGGAGACAGAATTTATTTTAGGGATTTATTTCTATGAAGACTTCTACACTGCTCTGGGAGAGGATGTCTGCATCAGCAGATGGACCTGTTTTTTGCAGGATACTGGAGAAATTTACAGTGTTAGAGTCCTCTTATCACTTTTTTTTTTTTTTTAAATCCTATGCCTGGAAAGGAGCTTCAGCATTCGCTTCTACTGTTTGGTTTGCTTTCCTATTCCTGAATAGCTACTGTGGGGTTTTGTACAACAGCACTGAAATTGCCTGGTTCGTAGTATCCCACATTGCTGCAGCACGGAGCGTTGGTTTCATTTAGACATTCATCTTCCCATTTGTGTAGGGCTAGTCACTTTGTACCTTAATGAAAAAATATGCTGTTCAGAAATGGCTGGCTTAAGATTCCCTTGAATATTTTACAAATTGGTATTAAAAAATTGTTGGATAAAATCCAGAAACATTCCACAGAGCAGATAAGGACCTTACTGCTGAGTGCCACAGCCTGCAGAGGGCATGTCCTGGTGGGCCTGGGTTCAGGGCCAGACACTAAACATTTGGCAGACAGATTTTTTTATTACCTTTTCCTTTTAATTATTTCTTCTTTCCCTTAGCATTTGTTAAATTCATGCAGATCTAGTCAGACAGCTGAATTCTTGTTTTTCTGTTGAATTTAAGGCCACCTGTTCCTATTCTGGCAAGTACTGCTTACACTCCGTGACACCCTCACGTTGCCAGATTGGTGGAAATATACAACATTATAGAGAAAAACGAGTGTTCCAAACCTACATTTAATGATATTTTCTCATTTGTTTTGATGTGGTGTGCAAGCCAGCATTTCTGTGTCTGGTCATTAGGACTCTCAGACAGAGATGTCATGCTCATAATACTGTAAATCTTGGCTTTCCCCCCCCGCCCCCAATTGTAAATCCTTTACCTCCCTGAAAGTAACATTTTCCAGAAGTGGAAAAGTAGTCATCTCAGCTACTTAACAAACAGAAAAACTCTCCAGATGCTACTGTCATGCAAAGGCTTAAGTGAATTTAGCATTAAGTATTTAAAAAAAAGTTTCAAGATTGTGCCAGTACTTCACAATAAAATTCTGCTGCTTAAGATTGTGAATTCTAACATAAAAATGCAGTCATTGTGACTGCTATCGCGTGGTAGTTCAAAAAAGATCTTTTTTTTCTTACTGAAACCAAATTGATAATGATTTTCATTCAAAATAAACAGGAAATCAATTTATGTCACACACTATTTTGATATAATGAAATCAAGAGAGGAAGACAAAGATATAGAGGTAAAAGTTTATTTGTAAAATTTTATCTAGCTTAACAATAATAAAATATAAGATGATACCTTTCTGACCGTGAAGATGACTAAAGTGTACTTGACTTCTTCTAAATCAGAGGTGTCAAACTCATTTTCACCCCTCCTCTAAGTTCTACTTACATTTCCAATTGGAGACATTGCTGTTAGAAAATGTGTTTTAGAATAGGAATATATCAGTTCCACTGGACTACAAAGAAAGATTTTGAAATCTTTTGAAGGATTATAGATGTGGTCCCAAAATTTCCAAGGTCACATCTATGTTTTTGCCACAATTTTGCAGGCTGAAGTTGTGAAGATTCCCCAAGCTGCCTTATTTTGTTGTATAAAGCTCCAACAACACCTTTTTTTCTTTTTTTTTTTTTAATTCAATTGCAATTTTTCTGGAATGAAATGTTTTAAGATATTTTTCCAAAGGAAATGTTACATGTCTATCCATATTGTGTAGGGATGGGTAGATCCACCTCTTCCATGCTAAAGCGTATGGTTTCGATACTAAAAACTCGCTACACATGGGAAATTTAGGCTTTTAAACAGGTCTTTCAAATTCCCTAACACCTCTTTTGATGCTGGGGGAATTCCCCATTTAACTGAAGATTATGTGTCCTTCCTTTCAGAGTTCTGTCTGTTGGGAAAGCGGGAAACTGGCAGGCTAAAGGGAAGCTTTGATAAAGTGTGATTTTTTTACCAGATGGCTACCTCATCTTCCACCTAATTATAATGACAGACGGTCTCTGGAAAAAAAAAAAAAAAAAAGGATTTTTCCATTTTGTTGACAAATGACCTGTTCATGTTATTCATGTTTTTCCTCTCCAGCTTTGCATCAGTTTAACATTATATGCTTAAATAGTTCAATCTAAACTAACAGAAAAATATTTTTGCTAATGGTTTCCTTTTTAAAAATTCAGAAGTGGAATTTTATAGAGGCAAGACCATCTTGTGTTTAGACAATAGGAAGAGGAAAGGAAGCAAGGGAGCACGTCTAGAAAGTGACTGAGCCACAGAGAAAGAAATTGTCTCCAGCATCACCTGGCTACCTCCATGCACTACATGCAATATACAATGTACAACTAAGAAGCAATGGTCCTACCCTCCGTGTATCTGTTAAGCATTCTCCCATGTGCAGGTAGCCAATGCAAAGCCAATGCACCACTTTCACTCTCCATTTATAACCTCACTGCTATAATACTATACCTTTATACATCCCTTTGCAGAGGGGCACATTCCCAGGATATGAGTAGTTATACTACATGGACTCACGTCAACTACTTTCACCAATAGTCCTTTAATAGTCTCCTTTACTTTTCTTGCTATTGAGTAAACCCAGAGGTATAGCATTTCTAGTTTAACAAGATTTGACCCCACCTGCCCACCCAAGCTAAACATATGTTAAATAAAAAAACTACATATTGGTAATTTTTTTAAATTTAAAATGTAAATTATAACATTATGTCATCAGTCTACGTTATGGATGATTAAGTGTTGTTTATAAAGATTTTATTACTCAGCAATGTCTTTATTCAAAGCATGAACAATTACTAGATCCCCATTTAATTTAAACACACCTGGGGAATTATTGGCAGACAGAAAATTCTGTATGAAAATCATTGATCCTCTGGGCTGACTTGTCTACATCTGAAGATGGTGATTAGGGGACATTTTGTCAAGCATCCAAAGTTTCTATCATAAAACCGTTCATTTCTTTCTCATCTTTCATTTCTTACTGTTTATATTCTATGAATTATGTCTGAATTTTTCAAAGATGTCCAGTGTTTAATCAGCAGGATTTGACTTGCAGACTTCCTGAATGCTTGTAGCAAAGTCAATGCTAGTACACAAGATGGAAAACTTCAAACAGTGTGCTTTACTATATGCTTCATTCCAGAAATTTTATGTACACAGAACCTGGGAAACTGGTTCATAGACTGCTGTGCAGAATTCCTTTGCTTTTATGTCAAAATCACTGTTTATGGAATTTTTCTGAAATGGGAATGAATATTTTTACATCTGTTTTCTAACTGAAAAATAAAATTGAATTGTGACCCTTTTTGTGAAAAAGAAAAAAAGAAATAAAATATACCTCCTGGGGTTTTGTTGTTGGTGGTTGTTGTTTGTTTGCAGGGGTTGGTTTGTTTGTTTGGTTTTGGTTATATTTTGTTTTGTGCTTGTTTGTGAGGTTTTGGGTGTTTTTGTTTGTTTGTTTGATTTGGGTTGGTTTTTTTTTAAGATACAGGGCGTTTCCTATTTCTTCTTTTTTCTTCTTGGCCACAGTTATCTTCCAGTGGGACTTTAGGGTGAGGATCTTTGAACCACAGTTGGTCTGAGTGATAAACTGACTTTTAAACTTAGCAAGAATAGCATGCCAAAAGAAACCTAACAAAATATTCACATTATTGTTAGTGTTATGAAGTACAGTAGTATATAGAAGCCTCAATCTACAACTGTCCTCTGTATTATTCTTGACAATGTATCCAAGTAAAATCGAGGATAGATTTTTCCAAAACAAAACTTCCAGAGGTAACAGGGAGCACAGAAAATAGTTGAGAATATCTTTATTGATTATATTTCTAGGTGGATAACTGAACCACGGAAAGACTGAATCACTTAATGTCACAGAGATAGTTTGTGACACATCCTGGGTTCGAGTCCTGATCACTTGGATCCCAGCTGGAAATTAACAAGAAACTACTGTAGATAAAAACACAAAGTTGTAACATCTCGTCACTAATCTCTGTTACATAAAATTAAGTTATGCTTACAAGGGTTCTGTCATCAAGGAACTGCTTGATTTAAATAGGAGGAACCCAGGTCCCTGAATACTGAATACAGTTTCATGTAAAAATCCTACATATTGCCTAAAGTTTAGTACTCCTGAAGTCAGTAGGAGTTTTATTGCTGTTTTAATGAATATCATAAGTCCATTGTATTCTTGTCATCTGAAACACATGCTAACCAGAACAGCTATTTGTTACTGTGAGTAGCTATTTGCAGGTGTGAACTCCAAGGGAGGATAGAAGACTGGAGGGTATGAAAAAAAAAATCAGAAAAATACATAGCTTAAAATGCAGTGATAGAAACACTGTTACTAATTCATGTTGTCCTACATGAAATCCTGAAATTAGTTTGGATAAAATACTAAAAACAAATGGATGTGGACTGTTTTGCTGTAGAAGAAAATTTTAACTGTAGTCCCCATCTGATTTTAACAAAACAAAATAGTCAGCAGCTTGTTCCAGAGTCATCTCAAAATATAAATGCAAATTCCTTTCCGAATTACGCTCACTAGCTCAGTCACACATCACGAGAGTAGGAAAAAATATATAAAATGTCTATTACAGTAAGTTTCATCCTATACATAAATGTGTCATTTTACAGTTATTATATGTCTAATAAATTGACATATATTTGTAACCAGACACTTTTTGTTTTATTTTTCAATTTAAAGTTTTGTTTTTCTGAGCTACTGTCCATAATAAGAAGCATTGGCAACTAAAGTTATTTATTTCCTCTTAAGAGTATTATGATTTTAAATAAATAACAAAATATTAAATGATTTGGTAATAACAAAAATGTATCCACATAATTTTTCTGATTTTTTTAACAGAGAACTGGATCTTAAAAATTAAAAAACAAAAAGCAGTTATTGTATTTTTTTTTTTTTTTCCAGACAGTTGAAATGTTACATGCCTTAAAAATCCACTTCCTGTTCAATAGCATCTTTTTCCGTAATGTCTGTTATTAAGGAGAAAAGGGTTGTGCAGTACGGGATAGCTGTTGTAGGAGCTATTAAAAGATTGTGTGTTTGAGACACTTGAAAGGCCAAACAGCTTGAAGTTACTTAAGCTATTGATAAGATGAGATATGAGCTCAGTCCGCACACTGAATCAATTATACCAAGATGATAACTGGCAACTGTTGAATAAGTCTTAATTCTTTACCTAACATAGTAAGGCTTAAATAAGACTTTGGGGAATAGCTGCAGACTATCTTAAAATTTTCATCTGAAATATTTGTCAGGCTTTCCTCTGAGAAGTCTGGAGGACAAAACTATCTAAGTATGTCTTTCCCACAAGATCTTCAACCATAATATCTTCCAAATACCTTTTTCCATTACATAAATTTTGCACCTTGACATTTGTACCTCAACATTTATTGTATTTGGCTCTTTCACAAACCACCTCTTTCCTATTTAAAAATTCTCACAGTTATCATTTATACCTACATCCCTTCTCCAGTATGTAAGAGAGCAACTCTTACTCCCCAGTGCATATTTTTATGCACCAAGCAGCAGAATTACCAGGGTCCTAGATGTTTTGGTTGGTCCAGAGTGGAAGTAACAAAGTATACATACTTGAATTCAAGTCCCTGTTTATCAGGTTATAAGAGAATCTCTTGTCAATCAGAATTAGAAAATACGATTTCTGACATGGGAAAGATCCAGACCACTGAAGAACTCAGGAGCAATCCTGGATCCATGCTGGGCCATTATTGCATTAAGAGTACAGATTCTTGAATTTAAGTGCAAACAAAGTTTGCACATCTCAATACTTTTTTAAATACTAAGTCATGTATTGCTTGATTATAAAACACAAAGTTAATATAGCATAAGAGAAAGAACAAAGGTGGAGAGTAGGATATATTAGGAAAAAATACTAGAGGAAGAATCAAAATAAATGGGGCTGTGTGATACATTAGCCAACACTCTACCATTTCCACTGAAAATAAAATAAGAAGGCACAATGGGAAATCTGAAATCTAGGAAAATAAACATTTTTATGTTTGTATAGCTGTAAAATTACTCATATATAGCACAGTGCCTACGTATGAAGTATTCTTTTTTATGTTGGATTCAGACAAGTGTCAAATTATTTAATTACAAAAAATTTAAACTTAGAAAATATTACATAATACACAACTAATTCTGAAAACTGCTTTAGTTTCTAGTTGTTAAAGTTAAATAGTTATTAATGTTGCAGAATTTTGTGCTATCACAGGCTGAAATTACCTGCAACCTGGCCTGTTTCACAGAAACTATTTATTAGGTGCATAGCTGCTTTCCAACCTGAGAGAGTGCAGCTAACTCTGGATTCTGAACACAATCTTGAGTTAAATTAAAATGACTAAATCATTTAGCTTTCAACAGTCAAAACCCAATGGACTTCTCTTTCTAAGGATATTTTCAATAAAGTTATGATTTAAAATTTTCTGATTCTTTTGTAATATCATTAGGCACAAGAAAAGTTCCACTGTTCCATTCCATTAAAAAGTATTTAAGGAGATAATTAGGTAACTTGCCTAAAATTGGTCTCTTGTCATTCAAATATGAGTGTTGGAAATAATGAAATATAGAAATGGAATAGAAATAACTAGTGTGTAAAATTAGTTTCACTTCCATGTGAACATATGGGAGCTTATTACAAATTTATAACAAAAGAAAGCTCTGAAGGAACAATGTAATAATGATCTTTCATTGACTTTGATTTAGTGTTTGCATTGCACAGACAAAAAATGCCACAGACTGTTTCCCTTCAGGTACTGCCCACAACAGCAGGAGCAAAGACAGATATTTGTTGGGGTTAGGATAGCAAAGATATTCCCTTTCCCTCCTTCACATCTGGTAGCAAAGAGGATCCAGAGCAGCTGAGAAAGTACGTGTTGTGCAGTTAAGAAAGAAAGATTAAGCCTAAGTCCATCCTACAAGGAAAAATGGCAGCATAGCAAAAGCTAATGACACCAGTAGGCTTCGTACTCCCAGAAGAGGGACTCCTTTGTGTTAAGTACAATGGAATATCAGCAAAGTTCTCTGCTGTTGAGCACAGATAGTCTGACACATTGCCCATGTTAGCAAAACTCTTGTGTTTTGAAATCCGGAAACATTTATTCTGTAACAAGAGGACAGGCAAAAATGCAGTTAGGACTAAAAAGTTTTGTGTAAATACCTGGAATTATATATAACAGTTGCTGATCCATTTGGATGGTACTTTGTCAGATCTGTTGAGGTCTATCTGCTGTTGGGTAAATTGTAATCAAGATGATGAGGTGAATGTTTTCATTCTTGTAAGTGTCCCAAATTATTCCATTCAACTTTTGGTGAGGATAAGACCAGACCATTACTTGACCAGACCATTACTTAACCAGGAGTTTTTCACCAGTTGTCTTGAAACTTAACTCCAACATTGCTTCCCCTTCTTCAGAATTCCAGGTTTTTAGATTTTCCTAATGAGCCACACATAGCATTTCAGAACACTGGGAGCTCTTGTTTATTATTTTCTGTTTATTTTTTTTTCTTTTTCCTGTTTAGCTGTTGTTTTTCCACTCAGTCATGTTGACACCTGTCATCTCAGCAATGCAGGCTTCCATACACCAGCATCATTTAGTTATGTATTTCTCTCTTTCTTGTTCAGTAATTCAGCAATCAGCTTTGGAACAGGTCTATGGTACTTAGCTCTGCAGGCTTAGAGGAATGGTGCAGCAAAGAGTTCATCTCTCAGATTACCCATTTATAACTAATTTTCTAAATGTCTGTTGAAGAATTCAATGAATTCAATGTCCCCATTACATTAAGGATAACTCCCTGCAAATCTGCCATGTTGGTTGCTTCTCTTTATGAGGAAGATTTCTCTTTTTAACAAGGTGAAATGTGACCTCTTGTCAAATAGTATTTCTTTTTGGCTTCCTTCTCAGATAAGAACAGTTGACAGGAACGTGATTATTGCAGCAGAAATGGCCTTTGGTATAAATGTTATTTCTGATTACTGACCACAGTAGTCTCTCAGAGTGACAGGCAACAATGGTGACCCTGGTGTTTAATCTGATGTCACCAACAGGGACAGCTGCAGCTCTGCTGATTAGAATAAAAGAAAAGAGACGGGTGACAATGGCAGTGCATAAATCACTATTATAATACGATGAATAGAAAATAGCATTTAGAAAAGTTTCAGCTTTGGTATGAATCCTAGCTGGCACTGTAAACTTCATGCCTTCATGAGCTCAATTTTGCCTTTAATTTCCATGAAATAACAAATTAATAACTTCTAATTCATCCCTCATTTGAGTACCAGATGAAGATAAAAAGTTCAAGACAAGTAACCAGACGTCACATTTTTAGTGTTCATGTAACATAAATAACAGCAACAACACAAACCATGAAGGACCACACCATTTGCTCTGACTCAGGTTCTCTGCTTTCTGAAGAGCCATCACAGATTTGGGGTGTGTGTGCAGGTTGGGTCCTGGGCCACAGATGAAAAATCTGTATTTTATGGCTCGTATGACACAAATGCCTCTTTCTCTGCAGAAGATGCTTCTCCCAAAGTTTATAGGTGTTTCTGAAGCAAATGTGATCATCTCGTTTTGTCTTCATAGATTATTTACATTGAGATGCTATTTCAAATACGTAACCTGAGAAATGAGCAGTGACAACCATGGGTAATGCCAGACAATGTAATATAACGTACTTGACTTTTTGCAATCAAAGCTTTCACAAACAGTTTGCCTGCAGTGAGAAGGAGAAGCCTGTAGGTTCATGAAGTGCTGTAAATATTTCTGCAGTTAAAAGTAGTTCAAAGTAAGTGTTGTATATTACTACATAGGAGTTGAATTTTGAATGTACATTTTCATAGTTTGAGTGTTTATGTAACTGCAATGGAATAGATTTTGTTAAATCACAGTCTTTCAACATAAAAATACTAAATATAAGATTAAATATTATGGACTTAATACAGATATAAAACTTTGATATAAAGTTAATATATATTAAATATTAAGTGTAAAATGTTAATGATGCTGTTCAAAAGATTAATTAAATTCCATGTTAACCTTGAGATATTGACATACAGTAATATCATCAGCAGAATTTTGCTAATGCAGCTGTCATCCAGTCAAAGTGTCATCCAGATAGTGCTTGTTCTCAGTAAGTACTCAAGATTGCTAACACCGTTCTTCAAAGAGTAATGCATACTGATTTAGATCTGTTCCCATTAAAGGCCACAGTAAAAAAATAACATGAAATAGCATTAGTTCTCATGTCATATTACATGATTATAAATACTTCTCACTTTACAAAAATAAAGCAACTCTGAGTCACAAGCAAAGCTACAACAGGTGGAAATGCAGCTATTAAGTACCACAGCTTGATTGCACTCCTTTATATCTACAGAAAGGTGAATACCTCCAGTCTTTCTCCTCATCATTTGTTCAATCATTTCTCTAAACATGAGACAGATTCTGGTGCAGTGAGTGCGTTAATACCTCTCTTACAGTCAATTGGTATTCATGTACAAATATGTTTTGTTTATTTGCTTAGTTGCTTGCAGTTGCACCACAATAACAGAGCATAGACCATAGGTCAGATATCAGAGAACGGAAAAGAGCATTTGTAAAATATTAGTAGCTCTAAAATAGGAATAAAAAGTAAAAGTTCATTAAAAGTTTGTTTTGCATTACAACCTTTCTCGGTACTCTCCTAACACAGCTGTCTCTGCAAAGTAAATGTATTCTGGATTAGCCGGCATGGAATAGCACCTGTCCATACTAAATTCTCTTTGCCTTCAAAACATGGCTGGCTGTACACGTAGTGCTCCCTGAGAATAGTTCCTGGCCTGTGTTGAGTCCTAAACTACCTGGGAGTTGTTGGTCATAGCCGTGGAGACCAATCCTGCAATTTATTGGTGTGGATGATGGAGTTTCAGTGCCTGGGAGCAGAATGTGGCAGCATTTCATTCACTAGTACGGATGCAGTCCTAAAAACTACTTCTGGGCTGCAATATCACTTAAAACACCTTCTAAACTGGGGAAAGAAAGATCTTCTGCATGGTTTGTATACAAAGCAAATATTTCTGTAAAAATTATTTACAGAGGGAGAAAACAGTCAACTACTTCATTTTCAGTTAATGTGAAAGATCAAGAAGAAAAAGGTGAAGACAATACAGAGATCATCTCTTATTTTAGCAAAGCCTAAACTAGAAATGCATTTGCTAATCTGAGCTAATCTGATGGCTCGTGTTCTTTATGGAGTTTTTTGTGGTCTCAACAATTTTAACGCTATTATTCTGAAAAAAAAAAAAAAAAAAAAAGGTAAGAAAATAGATCCTAGCAGAGAGAAAATAAACAAAAAAAAAAGAAATTAAAATAAACTGCTCACTTACATTTTTGGAAAACTCAGGCTGAGTCTGGGCCAACATTGGAGTGACCCTGAGCTTAGTTATGGATTGATGACAAACTAAGCAATGGAGGATGGCTTCAGGTAAGATGGCTTAGCTGCTGGAGGTAAAATGCAAAGAGAAATGCTAACAACCATGTGAACCAAAACTAGAATTACATCATGTATCCAAATCCAAGAAATTTCTCTGAGGCTTTTCAGACAAGATCTGTCAAAAGCTATACATCATTGAGATAGTAAACCTGCAGAAAGGCAGTATGGGTTACATTTCTTGGACAAGAAAGCCCAAGCCAGCCTCCTCACAGAGATCTACCAGTGGGATTTTAAATTACAAGGAACTTCTAAGCCAACACAAATACAGTATCAGAATTGGTGTAGTGCCTGTAAAACTTTTGAGAAGAAAAAAAAAAATAAATTAAACAGATAACAAATGTGAAAAATCAAACACATTAAAAACTATATGACAACAAATACACTGAAATTCACCATGAAACTATGTTGATTAAGAAATATGAAAAAGATCAAGAAGAATAAATTAAAAGCTATAAACCATACCCCACTAAAAGAAAATAAAAATGTCAAGAACATATTTATATTTTATTGTTAAATGGAGATTTAAATTTCATCAAGGAAATACTTCTTTATTTTTCACCAATGAAAGGCAGTAAATCAAAGCCGCATATGTAAAACAAGCAAAGTGGGGGGAAGAATTAAATGAAATTATAAATAAATCAATCTGATTTGGTTTTGAAAAAGATGCAAATAGATGAGCTTCACAGTAACTGAGTTTGCCTTTTTGCAATAACAACAGGAGCTCTTGAAGATCCAATATTTTTGAATGTAAAGTGGCTCTTAAGTAATATTAACATTTTACTCAGCATTATAAAGTAATATTAATATTTTACTCAGCATTTCCAGCTGAGTCACTCATGAGAGTCTCACTGAAAGGGATGATGCTGCTTGTCAAGTAGCACTTTGAACCTCAGCTGTTCTGCATGAAGAGCCGTCTCCACGCCTCTGGAGCTCCAGCAACCACCACCTGCGCCTCCACATGCGTGGGCATCTGCTCTGAAAACCAGGGCCTGTAGTGTTATTTCACATAAAGACAGGTGACAGGACAGAATTTCAAATTTAAGTTTGTGCATGTAGGAAATGTCCTGCTTCTTTTTCAAGTGATGACACCAATATGTTGGATTGTAACATTCCCTGAATCCTTCTGTCCTACACCACAATGTTCAGTGGCAGCATGGCTTCTTCTAATACTTTACAGTTTCAAGATTCCACCTCTCCATTTTAATTTGAGGTGATAGCCACTGTAAAGCTCACTTTAAGATGTTTTTATTCTCCACTGTGACCAAATGCCTAAGAGGATTTCAGAGGATTTTGATCACTCACTCTGCAGGAAGGATGCCACCGTCACAGGCCCCTCCACAGTACAGACATTCCTTTGAATACCTCTTCTTGGCCTGGTAGGAAAGGTCATGCCATATATCCTACAATAGGCCTTTAATCCTTGTTCAACAGGTGCTGTGTTAAGAACATAAAAATAAAATCTTACATAATCTGAAATCTTAAAATAATCTTTGTTCTGGAAAGTAGATAAGGGAAAACATACAAATACACTGTACATATAAAATATACTCTCATTTTTTTAAAGAAGACATACAATACAATATTACAATTTCAAGATTTTGAAATGTAGATGTTTGGCATTAGAAGACCTAGAATTTTACATTTACTTGGGCTTTTATATTTACTTCTAGATAGGAAGTGCTCCAGGTGCAGAATTCCGTCTTCAGAAAGAGGCGTTAAGATCAAGTAAAGTCAGATACACTGATTATTCTGCCCCCGTACAGTATTCACCACGTTACAGTCCTAATCCTGACTGAGCCTTTGAACATTAGGGTCATTCCAGATAATTAGAAAACTAAGGAGATCAATGACAACAAAATCCTGATTAAAAAAAAAAAAAACTGTACATGGTAAGGATGTGACAATTTAGTCTATTTACAGTGTGAACAGTCACAAGAAGAACTGAATCACTTAATTGTATTTCTGATTATGCTAACAGTCTCACTGCTTAGCATCTATGAACAGCTGAAGCATGACAAAGAGAAATGCAGCATGCTTTGATGAGAAGGAAGGAGAGCTTATTCACTGCAGGAATATTTCTGCAGTTGACAGTCATATTCCTTTCCCTTTTGGAATCAGACTTCTCTTCATACATTGCTGAGGTACGACGATAAAAGCAAACTTCAATACTTGAAGGAGTGAAGAAACAGCTAGCACAAGTCCGTGTGACATTTAGCACCCAGCACAAGAAACTGTTGACACTTCTGGCTCTCCTAATGTATTTTCAGGATCAACACTGAAAATAACTGGAACTGACAGAGAATGACAATTCCTATGGCAGACATATGCAGGGCTTTTTTCATATAAAAATCATGCTGCAGCCCTCTCCTTTTACAATATGTTAACTAACTCCTGTGTGTCAAAAGCAATTGATATCTCTTCCTTCCTTTTGGGTGTGAAAACTGCTATTCAAAAATGTCTTAGTATAAGACATTGGGTTAGGAGAAACCTGTCATGCTGTAGTGACTGGTTTCATTACCACAAATATCATTGCAAATTTAAACATCTGTTACCCAGTGACTATTAATGTTAGAAATGGGGACATGATATCATTGCGTAATGGAAGTTTTGCCATGAAGTGCTATCTCAAATATTTTCAATGTACAGAAATTTTTAGTGGTTTTAAACCACCTGCAAAAGGACTCCATTATGAGACTGGTACTTAAGTTGAGCATGTAAAGACCCACTAACCACAGGAGTAGGAGGGAGATAGAAGCTGGGAAGGGTTTTGCGCTCATATAACCAATATAAAAATTTCCCATCACATGGCTTAGCATGTCCTTCTCTTGCACAGTTGAATGCTCAAACCCTGGTCACACAGCGGCTCATGCAATGGCAGAGGGGGTGCAGGATACGCAGGAGAGGGGGAGGCAAGATGCAACTTGCCCTCCTGACCCTCGGAAGCAGGATATGCCACAGGCTGTGAGCTGTTCCAGTAGCATGGAGGCACACACTCAAACACGTGAATGTTAATCTCAGAAAATGCACAAATGACAAAAAACATGTTACTTCATCAACAAAAACACTCACTAGCAATGCTGACAAATGCATCAGCCTTATCAGCATCTGAACAGTGAATGCAGGAAAACATCTATTTTAATTCCTTTTCCTCAGTTGTATATTGTATAGCTTGCAACTATTTGGTAATAGAAATTGACAGTAGATGGCACGACCATGTTTCTTTGCAAATTGGAATGTTGGTATGAAAAGGAAGTCCTTGCACTTTTCTGTTTTTTGCATAGACATAGCAATACTTGTATTAACATTCTTACACTTGTTGAGAGTACTTGATTGTCTTTTTAAGAAAATCATTCCTTAAGTGGTTATGCATGGAAAACATCAAATATTAATAATAAAAAGCCAAATGAAGTAAGGATTAGGAGGCAGGATTAAAATTAAATAGCTACAAAAGCAGTAATGGCAACATATAGATAATATCCATTAAATCACATGATCAGCTATACTCATCTGTGTTTTATCTGTACAAAATCATCTTAAGAGACGATGAAAGCCTGAACTGGATGTGTTCAAAAGACTTTACTGCTGAAAATTGCAAACACATGTTTTGAATCTTTAGAATGCGAAGCCTGAGACAGATAATGTTGCATTTAAAAATACAAAGGAAGCAATAATGTAATTGTCAGCTACATTTATAGTTATACACTATTCAACTGTAGAACACGTGTCCTAAGAAAAGGCCAGATTGACAATCATGAGTTTGCAGGTGCCAAAAAAATAAAAATAATTGCATGCAGAAACCAGCCAGCACAACACATCTACAGGAGAAGAAGGAAAAAAAAAAAAGATGGCAATCTGGCAGTAGCCACTATAAAAAGAAATGTAATGTGTTAGTTGATGGTAGGGAATTAAGCAGATTTGAAGCCAGTTTTGTACTGAAGACTTACATACTGGAAAAGAGTGTCTTTATCTGGGGAAAAGGACGGTGGATGCCAGGAAAGCTTACTGTCTGTTTATCTGGTTTCATGGAGGTCTCCTTTCTGTGACAAGCAAAGGGTCTGATTTTGCAGTCTTCAGCACTTTTTATATCTGTTTCTTCTGAAATGCCACATACTTTTGTTTGCACATAATGCACTAGGTGCCCTGAAGGCAATAATCAGATAGTAAATAAAGACTAGAGTGAGGAAAAAAAATAATAAAATCCTATGTGCAATAGAATATCCACTGCCTTTGACATAGCCTGAAATACCTCTCACGCCCACTGTGCTCTATGAGATGTTAATTCTTTGCCTCTCATCACTGCCCTATTTGAACAACCTCTGAAGTTACTTGTTGCCCACTGCTACTCTTTGCCCAGATCTTGTTTGCTCTATTTTACAGAAGGAAAGGAGGATGCTCTCAAACAGATAAAGAATCTCTTGCAACAAGATGACAAAAAATTCATTCATTTCTTAAGCACTGACATTTATATGCAACATTTTTGAAACGTTTATGTTCAATGTTGATGACAGTTGTAGACTTTTAAAAGGAACTCTTCACTTTTCAAGCTGCCAGTCTGAGAAACATTCAAGACTTTGAGCATGCAAATAATCATAACCACTAGCACAACATGCAGTGTCAGGGTGTGAAACATCCTGTTGCCTTTACATCAGATATGCATACCTGCTATAAGGGTTTTCCAGACTTGTTGATTCATCCTGACCTCTAATTCAGTAAGGACAGAAAATGCACTCAGTTTGTATGTCTAAGTTGTTTATATACCTAGCTGTAGGAATGTCACATGAAGCAAGCCACAACTTCTATGCAGATTTCACCAGTATCCAATCTTTCTTAAGTCCATGTACAGAGAAGTCATGATAGATCTAGTCAAATAGCTTGGGCTCCGTGCCTTATAAGAATTTCAGCGTTAGGCCTACTAAATTTTTTTCTCATTTTTCATTTCAATAACAAGCAACATCATTTTTAATGTAAAACCACACTTCCCAAGATTACTTTGTTCTTTCAGAAAGGGGATCATTTTTATGTGACTTTGTACTTATTGGGCTAAACAAGGCACGTATCTGCATGTTGCAGTAAAATTACTATGCAAAGCATCTATTTACCTTGTCCTTAATTTTAGAATTAAGAACAAAGAAAATCACATTTTGAGTCCTGAGGCTACTAAAACATGTAACCTGGAAGAATTTTATTATCATTTGAAGAGACTTCTTCTAAGCTACATGCTGAATTGCAAACATTTTCATCAGTGTTTGTTGCTTCACCAGGAAACAAGAACAAAAAATTAATGGATATTTTACTATTTTGAGCACTGAATATATCTTTTGATTATGAATTCCATATTAAGATCCATATTACACAGAAGTCTCATTCCTGAGTCCAGGGTTTCTATTACAGCCTGTAAAATGCTTAACTTTAATATTCTGTCCAAAGGTTTGTAATACATTTCAGAAGAAGTGCTTTTTCTGTCACTAAAATCTTGCCAGATTGAAATTTCTGTATGTGTGTGCATGAAGCTGGGTTAGAGTGCAGCTCTGTAACTAAAAGCAAACAATATCTGTTTTCTTGAAACTCCCTCTAAAAATATGACAAGCGTCCTGACAGTTATGGAGGTTAGCCAAATTTCTGGGCAATGTCTAGTTCTGCTCTATGCTACTCCATAAGAAAAGTTGACTTCTTACAACTAGGCTCCAAAATCCAGTATTTATGGCACAAGTTAAGTCATCCTTTAAAACTCCTCTTTTCTGAATATTTTTCAGACCTATTTTATGCTCCTGGGCATTTAATGGGTTTTTTTTCAGATATTTTCCAAAATACCTGAGAGCAGATGTTCAGCTGCTAGAGCTCCACCAACTACAATTGACACTGAAGCAAATATCCCCAATTAGGGTGAAATATTAACGTGTCTGAGAACTACTGCCTGGAGTAAGGAGAAAGCTGAACTGAACCTCCAGAGGGTCTAATGAACAAACGCTGCAAATTTATTCAGTGCTAGACAAGAACTAGGTGTAAATCTTACAACACCATCACAGAAATCCCTTCAGGATGCAATACAATGTGTCTGCTGCACACATCCGTATAAAATGGAATCAGAATATTCAAAATGAAGCATTTTTTTATTTAGAAAAATGAAACATTGGAGGTAAGATCTGGCCGTAACATACCAGTTAAAGACAGGCTTTCTGCTGGTTTCAAAGGACCTAGAGATGCTGTTCATAAGCAGAAACATGGAAACAGACCTTTATACGTAAATACAAATATATATGCATATATACGTGTATGGCCATTACCCATATATGAAAGGAGAGTAGACTATAGGGAGAAAAAGGAGAGGAATAATATGAATGAATGTTCAGATTACCACTGATTGTCTTTTGCCTGACCTTATTAACACTCAGCTAAACAGAAGACTGGGCTAGATTTTAACCTCAGTCACTTCTACACAACTTTACTGGTTTAAGTTTTTAATGTAAACATGGGAGGTCCAGAAGGACTCATGATAGGAGCAGAGGGCTGGGCTCCCAGCTCGGGTGTGCTGTGCCACTGCACTTACTGCTCTGCACTGACAGTATGAGGAGCTGGTAACTCTGGTAACTAGTGAAGGATCCTGGATTTGGTTTCTGTGCTAAAACATGAGCCTTTCCTACAGAGTCTGAGCTGGAGCAGAATTTAGGCTTATCCATGCACAGTTTTGGGAAATGCTAAAGACTTACCCAACAACTCCAGGACAGGCTGAAATTTCAAATGAAAGTGGCAGTTGTAAATTGACAGTCTTCATATGTTCTGACCCATAAACCACTCATCACTCTCTCTCATTTCTACTGTACAGGAAAATGAAGAAATCACAAGAGACAGCTTTAGGTTTAATATTTTTTTGCAGGGTCAGGCTGATGACAGGAACATCTGGCAATTGAGAGTGACATACTTCTAATAGCTACCTAGGAGATGAGGTGCGAGAAGCACTATTACTCAACTGAGACCTGAAAAATTGTCTAGACATGACAGAAGAGAGAATCATAGCTTTTAATTACATCCGATTGTTACTTTGGAAATAAAATAACCAGCCTCAGTGATGGCTAGATTATCATATTGGCATCCTGTCATCTTCTAATCCATTTAAGAATAAAATTGTTGATAGCCTGGTATTTAGTGTTTATCTACTGCGTATTTTAAGTTTATTGAGTGTGTAACTCAAAGGCCAAACTCATCTGTAGTGTAAGTGACAAAGCACAAACTGCATTCTAATTAATCTCTGGACAGGTGTTGGAAAGAAGGCCAAATAGTTACATATTTATCAACACCTCTGCTTAGAATTATTTGCAAGTGATGCATTTTCCACATCACCCAAAGCTATTTATTCCTGACACTTCATCTGTTAGAACAGAATCATCTTCAGTACCACTAAAATATATAAAGTTACTTTTCTTAATCATCAAGGAAAATGAATCATTGCAATGCAGGAGCAGGAAAAAAAAATATGCCCTGTCAAATTAATGCATTATCAGACAAAATAAGTACTTTTCTTATCATGCATGTTTTCTGACCTCTCAGTGCCCTATAATTACACTGTAAATGAAGGAAAAATGCTGATATATTAAGTAGAATAATATCATTTGCTCAGCCACTAATGGAAATCCTGTCACCCTCTGACCAACCAACTCAATTTTAAATAGCTGGAAAGCAATCTTTAAAGTACCATTCATATCTGCAGAACATCTTATTTATATATCATGTTTTCCAAAGCATTTAGAGCCATCTGAAAACCACAAACATTGAAACAAAACTAAAAAAGAATTCTGCCCAACAAAGCCCTCAGTGTGCCTCAGACCCACACATTGCCGCAGTCCACCTCTTGTACGGCCAGCCCAAGCTGCCATTCAAACATAATTAATCACATCTCCAACATTCAATAGGCAAAAAACCCAAAGCGCTTGAGATCTTTTGAATTTTATTTCCATGGTTTTGAAGCTCTAGATAGCACTTGGGTCACATTTACATAGTTTTTGACAAAACTATAGAGTTGCTCTCTTTGCAAATAGAAGCTGACGTCCTCATATTTAGGAAGCAGTCTGGGTAATATGGCTTTATGAAAAAACATCAAATACAAAAGCAAAGACTTACAAAATTAAGGGCATTACCTTTATATCACATTTCATAACATATCTCCTTGGTACCTCTAATCCTTCCAAGAGTTAGTGTTCTAGCTGTGGTATACAGTGACACTATTTATGCAATTTGTTTTAAAGTTATGGATCCTGAACTCAGCTTCTGAAATTCTGACATCTTTAAAATGCTAATGTTGTATTAATTATATCTAGTTGGTTGCTAACTGGTTATTAAATTGTGGTTAGATTATTAGTGGTCCACCTCAGACCTTCAAATTTGATTCTGTAGCCCATTCACTTAGTTTGAAAATGGTGGCATTTGGGTGACTTCCATTACATTCAGGTGACTGGAAGCAACTAATCAGCTATGTTGTTAATGGAAAAATAGAGTCCACCTCAAATTAAAAACAAAACAAACAAACAAACAAACCAAAAAACAACTCAATTTTTGCCAGAGTTCCTTGATATATGGAGCTGAGGAAGGCCTGGTTCTTAAAGACTTATATTAGACTACCAAGAAAAGCTTATAATCATCCAAAAAGGCAGGAGAAAGATATCAGCTTTCTTGAAAGGCAAAAATATATCAGAATACAAGTTCAGCCACAGAACTTGTCATTCTTATTTGCCATTTAAAACACAACTGATCTCCACAGGGAATGATCATTTGGGGAATGTTTTCAGGAAAAAAAAAAAGCTGAACAGGTGAAGAGAAAAAACACAAAAGTGAAGAAATGAGCAGATAAAATAGAAATTGTTAGCCCTTTCAGAAATCTCCTTTTCATTGATACTGGGAGACTAGACATTGCTAGTGAAACATAGAGTTTTCATACTGTTTTCTGTCGACAGCCTGAAGTTACTTACCAAAGGAAAGTTAAAAAGTATAGTGTAATATTTTATTTTAAATGTATGTCTAACCTTCTGACACATTTTTTGCCTTTTACAGAATCTGATGTCCTTATTTTTCCCCCCTTGGACTGATTTACTGAAGCAGTGGCTATTATTCAGTTTTGTCATGCTTCCTTATCAATATTATGTAATCTTCACTGAGAAGGTCAAGATCTGGATTTAAAGAGTGTATTTGAATTCAGAGATTTACTCTGAAAGTAGAGGTTGATCTCCTTATGTTACTGTTTCATATGGCTGTACCATAGACAGGAGAAAAAAGTCCACTTTCAATCCAGCCCCAAAATATCTTCTTGAAATTGCCTACATTTTTGACAGGAAATCCAAGATGACTATACTCTCTCCATTTTTATTGGTTCTGTGGGACTAAAACAATGTTGCCCAAAAATTGGGGTAGGCAATAGGAAAAAGCTGGGGACACCTAACAGTCATTTTACATCTTTTATATTACTGTCTCATCTTCCATTTCCAAGAGAGAAGTCTCTAGTTTGTACGACTTCAGAAGAAAATAAAAGCTTTGAAAACTCAAACCATTCCCTGCACTGATAGAGACTCAGAAGCTCTAGATTTGAGGAGTGAACTCAATTATTTGGATCTGTTCTGATTCCCATTTTTCTCATGCATTATATATTACTGAAGTGCAACATAATATGGAACATCTAGGGCACAAGAAATCAAGAGAGGTATGAAAATAACATGGTCAATTTTTATTTGCAGCAAGATGATTTGTGCTGCTTTCTTCAAAAAGCTGCACAGACAACAGAACAGAATAGTGGAACCATTTTCATGTGGCTGTCAAATAGAGATTATCAATAATGATACACAGGACCTCGCAGGGTCAATGCAGCTGCATTTAATTATCAATTTAGAAAGCCTTTTATTGTTTTAAGATGTCCATGTAAATTATACCTCTATTTGAGACTACTAGCAGTATGGCAGTGTTGAGGTTTTGATTGCAGGGTGACAATAAAACCGTGGCAGATGCATTGTTAACCTCCTCTCCCCACCACCTTCCCCCTTCAGCCCCTCCGTCTCCCCCTCTTCCCACTAAGGACAGGAGATTGGGAGGAAAAGAAGGACAGAGAGAAGAGTTGGAAAAATTAAAAATGTTTACTAATGCTACTAATAAGAATAGAGAAAATAATACAAAATATACAAAACCAATCTTGAAAGCCCCAGCAACTGCAGAGCCGGCACCCGAAGTCCTGGACTGGACTCTGCAGCCAACTGGAGCTGGATTCAGTCTGCCACCAGGCCTCAGTTCACAGGGATGACTAGCAAGGTCCTCTCCTAATGTCTGCCATAAGGAAAAGGGACTTCTATATGAAGTATTCCCGTGAATGGGATGTTATACTCAGTTGGTCAGTTTCTTGGTCACCTGTTTCTCATTGCCCCTCTCACAAGATGTGCATCAATTCATTGTCAGTAACCTCGCATTCCATTGCTAGGTTTACCAAAATATGTATCTGGTTTTCCAGGAAAATGCAACTAATATAAAAGCTTTAGCTGACAGACAAATTCACTAAAAGAGAAACTTGTCTTTAACAAAACCAGGACAGGCAGGTACTTCTGTCAGGCCTTGAGCTGTGCAGACAAAGCAGAATTTTCAAGTGGGAAATCCATGAGTAGAGGTTGGTTGTGAGAATGGGCTCAGGCTATTTCTGTGTATACATGATTACTGCTAAATGAAATGTAGTACTTAAGCTGCCACATCCCCCATGACGAACCTACCAGCATCCTCAATATATGAAGCTAACTCACAGGCTCACAGCTTGCTCTTTGAGCCACAAAGTGTCCCGAGTCTGCACAGTCCCCAGATTTGCAACCCTTTCCCAGCCCATGTGCCAGCCCTTGTGATACTGTCTCTACTGCTCACAATGTCTCCTTGCTGGTCTGATTTTGTGCACCTTTGTCTCATATTGTTAGATTAATGGTTGGATTTGATGTCTCTTCCAACTAAAATTATTCTATGGTTCTATATACCATCCTCCCCAGACCAAGGCATTTGCCCTTCCACATACATCTCAGCTCCACATTCATTTTAAATTCCTTGGCAATGCTTATGCCCAGTTGAGGTGGACATAATGGCTCCTTCATCTACCAGAGGCTGAGGGAAAATGCTGGGGGAGGGATGTCTGAAGAAATGTCCTTCTGCAGCACCCCAGGATGAGGGTGGAGAGCAGGAAAACCTGTTGCAGGTGAGCACAGGAGAAGACAGGTCCTGCCACAAGCAGACAAGCCGGTTACTGCCTGCGATCAGAGGGCAGGAGGACCTGCCCCCATCTGCTGTCCAGGCTGCATCTGCTCTCAACATGTCACAGTTTGCAAACTTGAGCTATATGTCATATGTGATGGCAGAAGAGAAAATATTGACTAATTTGCATACAAATTACTATTTTTTTTTTCTTTATTTACTGTGAAATTGCTTTACTTCAGCCCTAAGGCCTTATTTATTTTCTTGAGCACACAATAATATTGTCTGGACAGCAGCAGAAATAAGAAAATGTAACGCAGTTCTAGATATCAACTGTTTTTGGTGCCACTTTCTCTTTTTTGCCTGCATAGACACAAAATTTCTGTCAAGACCAAGAAATCTTAGACCAATTAAGACAAAAAGAACTGTCATGGAGGAGATCACAATGACTAAACACATTTGCTTGTATCTTAGCACAACAAGGCAGAATTTTTATTTCTTAGTCTTTATTCCTGCAGTAGATCTCTGAGCAAACCTTATGTACTTATTACAGGAGAACCAAAGATAATTTGTCCTGACCCTTTGTTCTAATTTAAAAGATGACTTCTTCTTATTTATTTTGAAGAACTATTATTTTACCCTTGGGATAAGAGATGAGCCAAATCCAAAGGCCCTAATTCAGGACTTATTGACTTCAGTGGCCTCTTTTCCTCAGGCTTTACTGGAAGTCTCTGGCACACTGAAATCATTAGCCTGAAACCTTTACTGCACAGAAGTAAATCTGTCAGAGACACCAAGTAATTTCCACGGGTTGGTTAAAACCTGCTTAATTTGCTCATGTGGACAAGTCTGAATTTGATATAATAGGAGTGACTGGAACAGAAATGGTTATCAAAGTGGATTAATCAGTTTCAGGGAGCCACTGTCAACTCTGATGGGGTGGCTCATGCTAACAACTTCCTACATGTAATATCCCATCCCATGTGAATATAAACCAGAAAGTACCAAGATAACAGAAAAAAAAAATGTTTCAATGTCTACTAACACTAAAAAATCTCGAAGTAAAAAAAGAAAATGTATATTTAAAAGATGGCTGTTTTCATTCCAAATTCAAAATCAGTTTAAATTTCTTAGAGCTTTGCTAATGACAGCTTCATAAAAGCTGTACCTTTTAAGTTGACTATGTCACCTCATCCAGCTCTGGCAAACAGCTCATTTGGCCTTTAGAATTACATTTATTTTGGCTAAAGAATTAAATTAAATTATTTACATGTGATTTTACAGCTTCTTTGTAAAAGTTACTCCTTCCATTTATTTTTTCTATTTCTTCTATTAGATTGCCTATCCACAATAAAAATAGAATTGCTCCTTTCAAATGATCACAAAGATTAGCATCTTTTATTAAGCCTGTTCTATGCATATAGAGCTTCAGAATTAAACATAACCAGAATTTAGTGTGGTAGTAAAAAAGCTCAAGTTACCTACTTCCCAACCAATTTCAGTGCATTTGATTTATGATGATTCTGAGAAGTTCTTGTGCATAACCTTGTATCTGTATGCTTTACCACAAGGATTTGATCAGTCAAGAAGGATATTAGACAACTTTTTTATTACCAGCTAAGACTAATGCTACAAACCCAGGGATTAAACAGTATGTTCAGACTCATGTCTGGACATTTCAATTTTCAAGTCACGTTGTCAGAGCTCATTTACAACATTCTTCCCCTTGGCTACAAATATAGATTTACACACTGTCATTTTCATGGAAAAGTGGTCAAGCTGAAATATTTTCACAAGCTTTGCAGATTTCAAGAGTATCCCAAACTTAGTCCAAAACTACAAGGGATTTTTTCTCATCTGTATCAAAGCCATAACTCATCAACACTTATACAAAGTGGAAAAGATGTTTCTCTTTCTCAAAGGCATAGTTTGAATGTAAACTCATCTTAAAATTGATATCAATATACTTGCTTACTCTTCACAATAAAGAATTTCAAAAACATGTCTTTTTATTATAATACATTTTACCAACATGAGTCAATACGTCTTTTGCTAAGAACACCAGTGGTCCAAGGAGAAGCCAAAAGCCACTGGTGTGTTTCCTTTCTTCCTCCTTGTGTTTGTTTGTTTTATTCATAAAATCAAAGATTATTGAATTTGTTTCAGCTACATTGGGTGTTGTGGGAGTCAAAGGGCATGCCCTGCACTGGTGGGTGCTGTTCACTTTGCCCATGGACAGCATTAGCCAGATGTGACCCAGCTCTCCTCTGCAAACCCAGAGGTTGCATTAGTGGGCTGTTAAATCCACCCCAAATTTTCCAGCTGAGAAACTGGAAACAGAGAGGCACTGCTGGGTAGTTTCCTGGCCAGGGCTGGCCTGTGTCAGGTTAGCAAAGAGCAGGAGGACACGAGTTGAGCCTCAGCCTTGCTCACATCCCCTAGCTCCTTCAAAGCCCAGCCCAAAGGGGCTTCCTGCAGTGGGGATTTGCTGTGATCCCTGCTCAGCAGGTGTTTAAGAGTGGTCTGTCTGTTCCTTGGGCTTCCAGCCTTCTGGCTCTACATTCGTGAGGCTTTTAGCCCTCTTGCCACATTTAAGATACTTCTGTAAGTGTAAGAACAGCTAAAAATCAGGAAATTTTGTCCATAGACACCACCCCTGTCACCCAATCTTTGATTGTGAAACCTATAACTGTTACTGGACAATTAGTTGGAGCTCACTATGATGAAAAGTTTCCCAAGATGTCTCGCCTTCTCTGGGTCCTTGTTTCAATGTGAGAGAAATACTGGGCTCTCAGCCCATGCCACTGAATTTTTTTTAATTTTGTTTTTTCACTGAAAGCCAGGAATATTTTGAGTATCATGTGACAAGTTCCATGCATGAGTCTTCTATTTATCAGTGAAAGAGATTCTAGGTAGATTGCTTTCTTTTCCCATATTATCAGAATGTCATAAGGACATTAGTCTTTTTTATATTAAAAGCAAAGGGATATTTGCCACTGGTTTTAATGAGGGCAGGATTAGGATCAAAATCCTAACTGAAGGGTTGTTTTTTTAAAAAGAAGAATTATTTCATACCAATGGTCTCTTGGTTGTGCTTTATCTGGCTGAACTGCATACTCTGTGTCAAGTATTTGTTTTTAACTGGATAAGGCCAAAATCTGTTCGGTTTGCAATTACTCTAAAATGAAGAAACCTTTAGAAAGCCTTCATAAATGAGTTGTGCTAAAACCTTGGTTTTAAGAACAGGTCAATCTTTGTTTTGTTTTGTTTTGTTTTGTTTTTAATCCCACATATTTAAAAAATCTATTTGATTGTAGCATTGAACAGAAATTGCATCTCAAATAAAACACCTTGAACAAAAGAGCTATATTCTCAGTCCACATTAAGCTAGTTTTTAAATTCTGTGACAAAAGTAGTTTGTGTGTACTACATTATCTTAGACACTTCTTCTTCTTGACCACAACCACAAGCCTTTTAATTCAGATCCTGGGAGTTATTTTATTTTTATTTTATCTTTGATCCCAACTGTGCATGTTGATCAATCTTAAAATTTTTAATTATTGCAATTGTAAAAATGTCAAGATATGCTTGAGAAACAGACCACAGAAAACAGGATCCAAACAGATTTTTCCCTACTGTTCTATCAGTTAAAACAGAAAGGTAAAAAAACTAAAGAAGAAATAAAATTGTAAATTATTTATTCATTTGAACATTATCCAATGTCCTATGAAACATATAAGGTTACAATAACAAAGATAAGAAAGAACGTGCTATCTTCCTATATAGCTTCAGTTTTACTTTGAAGTTTAACAGCTCATTATGTATTATTTTTGCTAGTGGTAAGTCGGGTTTTTCCTTTTTTTTCTTTTTTTTCTTTTTTTTTTCTTTTTTTCAATGTTTCATAGAGTACTTAGTGGGAAGCAGTATTGAACCCATGTAAAAGCTGTAATCCCTCAAACTGGTATTTTTTTATGTGGCACATTTTTAGTTAAGCCACCTATCTATCTTATAATTTTTCCCCCTTTTAATTCATAGTGGCCCTTGATTATACTTTGTGAATGATTTTGAAATGCTGCTTATAGAACTGCAGTAAAACTTACATTTTGCTTACTTATCCATCTGCACATCACTGGCATTGACAAATTATGGAGCCATATATTTGTGTTAAGACACAGACAAAGTCTGAGTTCAAGATCTTAAGATATTTTCTCTGTTATCTCCACTACATATTCTCTCTTACCTTAAAATCCTTCAGATTTTGTGTAAAATGTCCATATAATTTACAATACCTTAGAGTATGTTACAGAATATTATGGAGAAAGACACTGAGTTAATAATGATATGGCAGCCACGCCCAGTTTTCTTAAGCAAAATCAGATACTGCTTTCATTGTTCCTTACAGCACATGAAATTACAGGTACTTAACCCATAGCATTCAACTATTAATTAAACCTAATCCAGTTTGGATTTTCATTTATCTTCATAGAATTGGTTCCCATGAGCAGTGCAGCTTTCTTTACTTAAACATATGATAAAAACCACAACACTTTCAGATCAAAGCAGTTCTGATGGTGCACAAGAGAACAGTTTTTGAAGGAGGTGCAAGTCTGCTTTTTTATTGTTATTATTTTTTCTTTTCTTTCTTTTTTTTTTTTTCCTACAGATGATTGTCTGGCTTTGAGATTTCCTGTTGAAATTGTGAGGGCATTATATATTTACAGCCTTCAGGCATTCTTTAAAATCTAAATTTCTGTAAATAACAGTTCATTTTGCATCCCTATCTGAATGAGAAAATGAAATTTCTACCAGAATAAAAATCTGAATGTGAATTTAAATGCACATGCATACTTAAAATTCACTCAACAGCATTTTATTCTAGCTATGAAGTCCAAAAAGGCCTAGTTGTCAAGGAAAAAAATCAAATTTTGTAGTTATCAACAAAGATAAAAATAGCCACATAGAGCTGCCTCTAATGGAATTAGGTGTTACTGTCAAAAATGAAGAGAAAATATATTGATTTTAATCTTTCAACTATAAATCATTATATTGTGCTATTATAACAATATTATTCCGTTTTATGAACTGTCATTGGTAATAAAACAGTAAAATTCTCTACATTTGATGTAGATTTACAACATATCTCCCTGGTTTAGTTCTGGAAAGCATTTGAGGTGACCTATTGCTCGATTTTGCTCATTATTTGAGGCAGGGTTGAAAGTCAGACTTGGGTTTATTACTGTCACCTCATCTGTGGGAATGGCCCCTGGCTTTCATACACTCAGAGTACTTTTGCTTCTGCTACACCAAAGTGTTTCAAGATTGTACTGAAAATACTGCAGCAATTCAGCACTGCATTAAAGTGCTGGCCTATATTTAGTTTTGTTCTAGTGTATGAAAGGCCCATGACAAAATGGACAAAATTATCTTATTGGTTTAATTTTCAGGAGGTAACAAATATTCAAGATTCTAACAGTGCTCTCTCTTTTTCTTAAATTCATTTTCCTCTTTCCAGGTTTCCGATATTCCATCAGGAAGTTTCAGATCTAATCGGGTCTTCCTAAGGTTTCCTAGTATTCTGATTTGCTCCTGAAGTAAAACCCTGGTCTTACTGAAAATAAAAGCAGCACTTGATTTTGTATTACTAGTAAAAAGCAGCTGGGAAGCCAAAGGTGAAGAAGCACCCAAAAAAAGGGGAATCTCATGTCAGTATCAAGGCAACACACATTTCTCTCCAGAGTATCAACAAAATAGCTGATGCATTTTCCCTGGCTTAAACTTTACTATCAGATACATAGCTAAAGTCTTCTTTCCCACCATTTAAGAAAAAATGAAGGCAACACCCAGTTGCTTTCCATGATCACAGCACAGACTTAGACAACTGTCTTGGCATAGCTGACATGGAAGCTGTGACATGCGACAGATACAAGTGGTCAAAGAGTTCAGCTGGATGATCGGGTTATTATTGACCCTGAAGTATTTAATCCATCAAACAACAACTTCAGGGAAGAGCTGAGAGAATAAAGGCAAAAAAGAAAGGTCGTCTTCTTCTGCTGTTGTATGACTTCAACAAAAACTGGATGAGTCTTGTTTTCTTAAGATTTTTGTTATCTCTGTGTTACCAGAAAGCTGGTTTGTTTTAGGAAAAAAATATTCTTTGCAATAATGATAGTTGCTTGCCTAAGTTTCCATTATGTGATTCTGATTTAACTTCAGACGAAATCTAAATCACTCTTTGGACTACAGAATTAAGCAGGGCTGCTGGAACCTTAAGGCTCAGTGTTGAGGCAGGAATGTCCTGGGTCTCAGCTGGATTAAGAGTTGGGGGACAGTGATTACCCATAGACATTAGGATCAAAAGAACATTCCCTTGGTACAACCTGTGACAGCAAGAAACATGGATGCTGGCAAAGGAGCAGGATGGCACTAGCTTTAAGGGTGACCAACTCTTTCATTTTCATAGGAAAGCACGGTGGTGGGCTCTCCAATAAGGGAATGGGAAATGACGTTCTCAAGCCCACAGAAACAGGATTAGTTCTGTTTGGCCAGCACAAGGAAATCTACTTTCCTTTCCCTTTAAGTATGTCCTTTTTTAGAGAGCTATTTTTTATTTTTTATGTTTCTTAATACACACAGATCTGGTAACTTTTTTATTATTCTTTATTTTTTTTAGGGCTGCATATGATACACAAAAATTTAGGAAGAGCTGGTTTAAGACGGTCAGAAAGAATCTCTTGTGCTAATTCACGATTGAGAAAACCTATAATTTGTTTAGAAGGTGCCCAGTATTTCTGAGATGCAACCATAGAGGACTAAAATTAGACTTACACTTGAAATAGTCACCCTCATTTCCAGACAGGTGACTCACATTTTTTGGAATGAACTTACACGTGCACAGGGCCTCTCTCCCTCTGTCTGATCTTTAATTCTGTCTGCAAGAAAATGCTCTTCTTGATAATGTCATGAGAAGGAGAAATTAAAAATTCTTATAGACATACATAATCAGAAAATATATTAAATTTGCATTAGTAACAGTCAAAAGAAGCGCATTAACTCTCTTGGCTTTCCTGAGCAGTTGGGAGTGATGTCTAAATATTTTCTTTTGCCAAAGGTTTGTGTTTATAACATCTGAAACCTTCACTTGTCTCGGTACTTTTGACCAACTCCTCGACAAGGAACATAAATCTCCTTTATTCTCATTATGGTCATCAATGGGGTTACCTGGCTGGATTTTGGAGGATGTTGACGAATTATATTACATAGATTAGAGTTGTTGCATTGCTTTCACTCTGAATTCACAACTACAGCTATGTAAACACGTTCTGGATTTTTAGAGTCACATTTTTAATGGTTCATGATCTCACGCTGTCATTGTTGGTTGTAATGTGGTAAAAACATTGAAGAACAAATGACATATTTATTTGGACTGTTTTAATCTTACAGTATAAGGTTTTTCCCAAATTAGTATATTAGTCTGACCACTGTGTATAGTACCTGTTATTTTACTGATTAGTGTTTTGATAACCTCTTTCTGGAAACAGATATTTACATGGTAAGACCTTACTTAGAATTCAGAACAATGGATTTTTATTAAGGAATCTAGAATATCCCAGAAGCCACTTAGGAGCATCCAATGAGGGGAAGTTCAGCTTATGAACTGCTTTGGACAATATGCATTTTATATATAGACAAAGTTCGTATATAAACAAAAAGACCATTTAGCTTATTTTTTTCACATTTAGCTTATCTTTTCACCAAAGGCATCCAAAGAAGCATTAAATAATGTGCTATAATATGCAATGATATCATCATCATCTTCAACTATTGCTAACATTTCAAACTCACCTTTTAATTTTCTAGCATGTGTTTTCAACCAGTATGTCAACTCAAGTGAGAGTTGAAGAGGCACAGAGGTAAAGATTGCATGACATGTGCACCAGCCCTAAATATCAGGTTTTTACTCTGTTTTCCTGAACACTAAATTCACCGGACTTCTGAAACATAAGAGGTAATGATTATTACAGAGAGTATATTTCTTTGCATTTGAAGAGAACAGGGTATGAGACTAAATCCTCATCTGGTTTTAATAATTAGACTTACGAACGGATTTACAGCAGCTGAAGATGTGCTATTATCACTAGAATTACATACTGGCCTGATTTTTCAATGGAGAAATAGCTAACAGATAGAGAGACTGTATTTATGTTGCTAATGCAAATGTTTTCTCACCCAGGCTTTCAGTCCTGGACTTGGCCTATGTTTTCTTCATATGCTCAGACTCTTCTCACATTAGGGAAGCTCTACTGGTAGTGTAAACTATTGCAATGACCTCATTCTTATGTAGTTCTTTACATTTCTCAGAATTTGAAGAAAGAAGGACCAATTCATTTGACTAGGATAAAGTTAAATATAGGCTTAGGCCCAGAAAAATTGGAAACTTACTTGTTGATGCTGGCTACAATAACTATCTATTTTTATTGTATTGTTTTTCTTTGCAATACACTATTACAAGTTGGAATGCACCCTAAAAGTTAAAAATTAGCTCAGAATGCTGCAGGTCAAAGCATTAACATTACTCTCCACTAGACCTATTGACAGCATCAATTAAAACTTTTTTAAATAGTGCAGAAAATGTAAAAATTAGACACATCTTCATTTTGAACTAAGCCCTACTTTGTGTTGTCAGTATACTTTTTAAAAGTACAGTAAAATTCTTTTGTGTCCATACGGTATGGCAACTACAGCTGCAAGACAAATGTCCTAAGAGAATGCTCTAGCTTCTGTATGGCAGGCATCACACAAATCAAACTTTCAACAGGAAGAAACAAAGATCCTGAAGTAGAAGGAAAGCAAAATTGGAAGTTTGATCATCACATGCTTCTCAAAGTAACGCAAATCAATGACAAGGACTAAAATGAGATGTGTACCTTTGCTTTAATAATGTCTGCTCATGATGGCATTTCACCCCTATGTAGAGGTTAGACACAAAGTTTTTATTCTTGCTATAGATTTATAAATCCCAGCACATAGTTTTTCTTTCGTTATTCCAATGGTTTGGTAAAGCTCATCAGAAAGCATCATTCAGGAAGGCCCTTGCCTGACTGCCGTGATTTTTCAAGTATCATGGAGAGTGACTTGGCAACTACATCTGCCAACTCCTTCAAAGTGTGGTTGCAGTATACCAATGAAGTTACTTAAAGAGATGTGGGAAGTGTAACAGCATGCCTTGTCTGCTATAATTGGACAGTAGTTTGTTACAACAGTTAAAATTGAGAGCCAGAAGCAAAAGGTGTTCTGGTCTTATTGGTACATTTTTCACATAGTTGGGACTGTTTGATTTAGTAATGTTACTATTGTCAATTTACATCAATGTAACAAAATGTAAAATCTGTTTCAGTGGTTTTCATTTACCATTCACATACCACTGCATATGCAAATCCTTATCTTTAATCCTTATCCTTATCTTTAATTAAACTGGAAGATCTTGAGGGAAATATCCCATTTGTAAAGGAGAGTTAATTCCTGTGGAAAAACAAGGAAAAACAAGTTTCACCTTCACCCATACTGCTTTCCAGGGAGCGGGTTATCTCACCAGCAAGAAATGAAGATCTCATGTCAATCAGAGGGAGAGAGATTCTTTTACATCCCTGCAGAAGGAGTGACTCACAGACTTGTGTCAGATAAAGCAGTGCCAGAAGATGAATGAAAGTATTCAAAGAAATACTGTGATTAAAAATTTGACATAGGTCCTGTAATATTTATATTCACTTGCTGATATACAGGATTAAATAATTATTTTATGACAAGGCTTCATTTTTTGTAATATTTTCATCAAATCAAATAATTGGTAGAGACAGAATGAAAAAAAAAATCTTTAAGTTATCTGATGAGTTGATTTTAATTTTCAGCATCCAACGTTCAGAAGAACTGAATAGGTCTGAACAAAGCCATACAGCACAGGGGCAGAAACTAGGTAACCCAAGTTTCCAGCATCAGCCAATTATGTTAAATATGTGTTGATTTCCTGGTGCAGGCAGATATCTTCATAGGAAAAGAGTCATTCTGCCTAGAATTTAACAAGCTGGAATTAACAGCCATGCCACTTACTGTATATCTCACCTGTGGTGTGTGACTCAGAGTCACTAGTGGACTGTCTGTGATCTCTTTTGGTGAGTAGTTGTATAGCTTGACTACCTGGCATACAAAATACCTGCTTTTGTTACATTTCAGCCTGTCAACTGCCAGTTGCATTTGATCCTGTACTAGCAAATACAATATTGATCACTTCTGCTCTCCTCACAGTTTTATAGGCTTCACCTAGAGCTCCTCAGTGGTCTCCTTTACAGCTTGACAAGTCCAGTCTACATAACCTGTTCTTTCTATGTAACTCTTCCATACTTTTGGGCATCCTTCTCTGACCCTGCTCCAGTAACTGTATCTTTTCAGAGTTGGGAAGACAAGGTCTGTGCAGAGCCGGCAAGACAAATGCATCTCCCACGATATACGGTGGTATACTGATGCTCTGTTTATGATCTGTTGAGTGCACACCACACTCCCCAAAGACAGATAGTTCTCATTGTTTCATTCTACACCTCTTTGGCTTGGAAACAGACCATTCCACAGGTGAGGGTTTTCTTCTGAAAACTAACTTTCCAAAAAATATGTTCTGCTTGATGATCTGTACATGATAGCAGGTCTCAACATATAGGCATGAAAGAGATAAACGTTTAAATTACATATGAAATAAAGACTCTTATTGCTTGCTAGTAGTGAATCAGGAAAAAACACACTTAGTGCAAAGTGGAATGGGACTATGAAGTGAAAACAAAATGAAATCCATTCTAATAAGACAAACACATTTTCATTCTGGAATAAAGTATTCTTGGCTATGTCTTTTGAAGAGAGTTAGGTCTGGGAAAGAAGGGAAGCTTGGTCTGGTTCTGATAGAGATTTCAATACAATCTAGAGATAGAGGAGAACTCATTTAGAAATTCAATTAAATTTGGAACAGTCTTCATCATGAGCAGTATTTGAATAGTACCATATGTATGAATTTACAGATATGAGCAATACTTATGTACTTGCTGTACAACTTGTGCTTCGCTCCAGTCCCTAACATATATAAAATGGGAAACATAACCCTTTCTTCATTCTCCTTTGCACATTATGAATAAAATTACAAGTCCCCCTTGGACAGCACAAGCTCCAAAGCAAGGATCAATAGCTGATTCAGCTGAAAAGAGTAATTGCCCATCATTTCTACAAACAAAAAAATGTAGATGCAAAGAAGGTAACACAATAGTAAGGTGTCTTTTATAAGAAGCTGTATCTTACAAGTATGCCAACAGTATCTTTTGAAATCAGAGACAGACTTAAGAACACTCTTAAAGTATGTGTGAAAAACAGTTGCCAGCTATCCATGGGATAGACAGAACTGCTTATAAGTACTGAATTTACCAAGAATTTCACTGACTTGTCAACTGCTTAACATAAAAATTTACCTTAAAGAACCTAGGTAAGCTTGAACACTTTTCATTTAGATTGAAAACTGATTTGAGCACAATGAAAAGCCACCTAAAGGGAAAAAAAGAAATCATCATCATTTCTATATTAAGCATTTTTACTGTATGTCATATAAACCAGCTCCAGCTCTAAAACCCACAGTATAATCCAATACCTACTGTAAAGGTACTACTCTTTATTTTGGCAGTATTGTTGCTTTCCCAGTCATAGGCTGAGAGAGAAGTACTTGGTGCTAAAGCTGGTTTTCATTTGTTTTAACCCATTTTTGTGTGAAGTGTCCCAAATCCAGTTGTTTCCACTGAGTTGCTGATATCATAAGCCTTCTGTAGTTACAAATAAAATCTAGTAATATGGTTCCTCCTTTTGATACGTTACAGTAAAAAAAATAACTTTGAAGTAAAATAGAAGTACAAATTTACCCTAATTTCAAAATCAAAACAAAGACCTAGAAATCTTAGGATTTACTCTTGAATGCATTACAAATTAACTCTCTAGTATTCACAAGTTTTCCCTACATACTGAGATCAATGAGAGGCAGGAGCCAATATGGTTAGGATTAACTTATTCTGAATTCTAATTATTTATTCACTGTAATCTGCAGAAGAAGATAGAAAGGGATTCATTGTAGAAATGAAAAGAAACAGTCCTCCAGATGCTTGCAGATTCCTCTTTGTAGAAGTGAGCAGAGGAGAAGATAGAAAGGCATCAGGGTAGGAACAAGAGGGATAGTGTTCTGTTTCATTAGAGGCAAGAATCTTCTTTCAGGAGAAGGAAACACTTCTTAATCAGACTTTGAAAACAATGCTGAAAACACCAAAGCCATATTTAATGGTCTATGTTAACATCTAAAATAGTGGGTAAGTATGATCTTTACCAAGACACTAAACAGATTTAAGTGTGACTCAGTCACATTAAGGCATATGAGCAAGACAAGTAAAATGGTGTCATTCTGCATTGATAAAAATGTACAAATGAATGACACTTTCTTGTAATTCACTAATTTAGCCAAGGAATAGGAAGGCATTAAAAAGATAACAAGTGGGGAATGGGGAGAGAACTGCTACACTTAAACATTTGAATTGTATCTTCGGGTTCATTAGTTAGTTTTAGATATTAGCCAGAATATTTTATAAATCACTTATTTTATCTGAAACTGACTCATCAATCCATAGTCTAGATAAGTTTCTTCAACCTCTAATTGCACAACCTTAGTTCAGAGGAGCTCTCTGTCTGTAGAAATTTTTTCAGCTGGAATGAAATTGGATTTATCCAGCTCAGAAATGAGGTAAAAGCAAAAAAAAATACATTAAAGAGATTTGCAGTGTGTTTCAACAAGCAGAGCAGAATGAGAATTTACGTTCTTCTTTCCATGAAAAATCTAGTTAACACCTGTGTTCTTACTTTATTACATTAATTATAATGGAATGACACCTATAGAAAACTCATCTCCCTATTCTGTCTCCTCCACCTTTCACTGTTTCTTTATCTTTTGAGAGAAAGATCGTGCAGCACTTCTTCAGCACCCAGGGAGAGATCTGCCTCTAGTCGCCGCTGCTACAACTAAGTAATAATAGGCAGCAGTGTTAGAGATTGAGGAGGTATGGAAAAATTTAAACACTGTGTATACACCAAGGAATCTCAAAAAGATGATATTTCACTGTCAATAGACATTATTGCACAGGTCAAATCCTGCCACAGTGTGTCTCTCTTCAATCCTCCTATATTTATTTGGGCAGTGTAAATGAAAGTGAAAATAAAGTTTACAAGGTAGGCTAGTATATAAGTGGCCTTTCTTGGCCACATGAGATTTGTAAGCCATAAATAGTTGTAAATATTTTCTGCTATTAGCAAACATTTTGCTTTTGATCTTTATATAGACAAAAGACATATAAACCTCCAAGCCCAATTTAGCTATTTTAGAAACCTATACTAAAATATCGATAGGCAAAAATAGTAAGCAAAGAAAAATACACTAATTAAAACGTCACAAGAAGGTCCTGTGCAAATCAGTTCATACTTACAGGCCATGCTTTGCCTTTGAACAGTGAAGCAGAGTTTCTGCTTTAATACCTGTTTGCTTAGTCTGGTCTAGTCAAATCCATTCTCTGGCTCATTAAATACTGAAAAATCCTTATGTAACTCCTAACTCTTGTGACTTTGAAAGAGATGCACTGGGTATTGGCTTTGTTCTGGGGTAGTTAATCTCACAATCCTTTTAAGAAATACCAGCCCTTCTCTGGCAGTCAGAGATCCAGTTTTCCATCATTCTGCTGCAGGGCAGGAAGGAGTCTGACCACAGTCACCCTCCTCCTACCCTGCCATTCTAGATGTTCCTTCCAAATCTGGCCCTGAAGGACTAACAGAGCAAGAGATCAATGAATTTGGCATCAAAGACACTTATAAAATGCCTGTGACTCTTTTGATAGCCTAAGAAGAATGAACTTCTCCTGGCTGGGTCCTCTCAGGAGCTGCGGTAAGGATGACCCATCTGATCTGAGTTCAGATCCCAAGTGAAAGCAGCAGGACAAAGACACCACATTTATTTTTTTTATCTTAGTTCTAAACAATTTTCATATCTCCTCCCAGTCTTCCTGGAAAAGGCTCAGATTCAATTTGGTTTAAGCACTGGGCAGAGGTTCAGTAAGACTGCATCCGAAACAGCAGTCTTCCTGAGAAGAAAGAATCATGTTCAGAAGAAAAATAAAGTAGAATAAACAGTTGAAGAAACTTAAAGCCTCTTCCTACTCCCACCTCCATGAAATATCAGCAAGTGATTAGATTATATTTCTACTACTCGTTTTCTTTAATATAAGAAAGGGACACACACAGTTTAACTCCCAGCAGTAATTCAGATTAGTCTGGAAAATGCAGTTCTCTACTGGATTGTATTTACATTTAACCTATTAGATAAATGCTCAGCCAAAGCCTCCTCTCACTTACACAAAGAAACGTGCCAGTTATAGCACAGCTTTGTTGGTATATGAGAGCAGAATTTGTCCCAATCTCTTCTACATGACCCGCATTTTTGGTATGTTTCTCACAAAGATCTATTTACCACTTCTGTGCCAAAATACTTTCAGGCTTAAGCAATTTTCACTCCCTCCTTCTCCAACCTTGAGACTCTTATCGTGGCAGTTTGGATTTAGTACAGGTGCTGAAATCTAGATTAGATGAGGGAGGGAAAAATAACTCGATAGCGTGGTGTGGATTGGCATGAAGGCTGCATTGGCACTTGTGCGAGACCACCAGGTTACTCAGGAGTAGTAAAGCTTCAAGAAAATGACTCAGATCATCCCAATACATCCTCACTTTAGCACTTATAACATGTCTAAAATATACTCTCAATGCTCATTTAGAACAATGAACCTATTTTTGCTCAATACGGATAAGTCAACACCAAATGTATGGTAATATTATTTAAGGAGATAGTAGTGCTTTCCTTAAAATGTTTGTTTCTTTATTTTTTGGTTTCAAATCTATAGCACAGAACAATAGTTCACAAAATGTCTTTTGCTGAAATACCTTCAAAGGTGTTTTAGGACATAAAAAAATAGTTTAGATACCTGTACAGGGTCTCTGCCTCTCTCTCTCCCTTCCCCTGTGAACATGTTTATTAAAAACATATCTTTTCAAACCTCCTTCCAAGACACACACTAAAGAACAAAATAATCCATTAAGTGGAAGGTATTATGAAAACAACTGAAATTGAAGTCTTGCTTTAAAGAAACAGCAAGACAACTCTCTGCAGGGATGAACTGCAAATTTGAGGGGCACAGCATGGAAGGCAGACTTACCAAAGGAATTCCTCCTCAAACCTGGTGTTGACAGGAGAACAGCAGTGCTGGCTCTTACAAGAACAAGCCAGCATATAACTCAATACACAAGCTGTGACGCACATTAGCTAAAATTTTAAAAAAACATTAGTCAAAGGTGATGCATTCTCAGTTGACAACGGATTCAGCAGTAAGAATGTAAATTCAAATGTGAGATCACATCTCCCATCAATGTGATCAGTCATGAAGTATGTGGCTTCTGCTATTAAATTTAGTGATGGACACCAGTACAACTTTCACCAAAGAAAACTGAGAAACAATCAAAGCTATATGTGACTGCATATCCACGTGTGAGGATCTCTAATATTTCTTTACAGGTGACCACCAGAGTTGAGGAGCTCAGTGCAGTTTTACATTTCCTGCATATTTTAACATGGCCTAAAAATGGGAAGAAGGAAACACTCCACAGTTGTGCGTGGCTCTAACAGGAGCTTTTCCACAAATGTTCAAAACAATTTATAGTATTCCAATCTCACCTTCTTTTCTGGAAGGCTCTACCTTATTAAAATTATAACACAGCAAAAGAAATAACTTACACATGGCATCTGCTGTGCAACTGTCCAAAGTCAGTGATCAGAGATAATAAAAATGTCAAGCAGACATAGCACTTTTCTGGGTCTGGAGAGCACGATATGAAAGGGACCTGCATGGCTCATTTGAGCAGTATAAGAACAATAGCTGCAATGAGGTGAACCTCTTGCTTATGTAGAAATGCCATCTTAACTAGAAGTTGTGAGACTGGCACTTCAAACAGCAATTCTCGTTCCCGTAAGCTTTAGCTCCTTTGAAATGAGGCTGTGGATCCATCGCATTTCCCAGGCAG
Organism: Columba livia; assembly: GCF_036013475.1. Lineage (NCBI taxonomy): Eukaryota > Metazoa > Chordata > Aves > Columbiformes > Columbidae > Columba > Columba livia. Next base: position 143,000,680 of record NC_088603.1, on the reverse strand, counting down.
TCTGAAATCTGGTGCTTCCTTGTACGTGCAACTGCTTTTGTAAGAAATCCTCTTTACCCAAGAATCAGTGCAGAAGACTGCCAAAGATATGCTTGATAGAACTTCTCACAGTATTTTTTAAAGGAGATAAAACCATTGTGTTGGAGTACTGGGGGTAGGGGAGGGGAGGGGAGGGGAGGGGAGGGGAGGGGAGGGGAGGGGAGGGGAGGGGAGGGGAGGGGAGGGGAGGGGAGAGGAGAGGAGAGGAGAGGAGAGGAGAGGAGAGGAGAGGAGAGGAGAGGAGAGGAGAGGAGAGGAGAGGAGAGGAGAGGAGAGGAGAGGAGAGGAGAGGAGAGGAGAGGAGAGGAGAGGAGAGGAGAGGAGAGGAGAGGAGAGGAGAGGAGAGGAGAGGAGAGGAGAGGAGAGGAGAGGAGAGGAGAGGAGAGGAGAGGAGAGGAGAGGAGAGGAGAGGAGAGGAGAGGAGAGGAGAGGAGAGGAACTGTAATATATATGTCAAGTACTGATCAGAAATGTAATTAACAGGGACATCGTGTAACATTTTTATCAGCAATAGTTACTCTTAAATCAAAATCTAAAGTGAAAGATTTTTCTTATTTAACTCCTATCACAGATAATCTCAGCTGAATTTGAACAAGTTTTTATGATGAGACTTCAGCTCCAGTTCATCAAAGGGAACTGCAGGGTGGCTGAGGCTGGCAAGCACCTCTGGAGTTCATCCAGTCCAGCCCTGCTCTGAGCAGAGTCAGCCAGAGCAGGTTGCCCAGTCAGGTTTTAAATACCTCCAAGGATGAAGACTGCACAATCTTTCTGAGAAACCTGCTTCAGTGTTTGACCACCCTCACAGCATAAAAGCATCTCTTATGTTTAAATGATATTTCATGTATTTCAGTTTTTGCTCATCGCCTCTTGTCCTGCCACTGGGCACCACTGAGTAGAGTCTGGTTCTCTCTTCTTTACTGCCACCCATCAGGCATTCATGTACATGAATAAGCTTCCCCTACACCTTCTCTTGTCTGGGTTAAATAGTTCTCACTCTCTCAATCTCTCCTGGTATGTCTGATGCTTCAGTCGCTGAAGCGATTAACATCCTTTTCAGAAGGTTCTGTAGGTATAATGTGTTCTTGTACTACAGGCATCAGAATTGGATGTTTCAGTACACAAAAGCTCTATGAGCCTTTTATGTATTGTTGTTTACTGCATTAACAGCCTTAGCGAAGTAGCACAGCGGGAGAATCACATTGCAGATTTCCATGTTTGATCAACTCAGCCATCGGCTGTATATAAAATGTTGCAGATCTTCTTCTGAACTTCAAACTGTGATATATCATGTATACCAAGATATTATCCTGTACAGAAACATCGATTATTGTCTTTTCAATTGTTGTGTCAAAGTTATCAAAAATGGCAGATCAAAATTCCAGTGGAACAGCCAGACAGAAAACAGTGAACATTTTTGTCTTTCACATTTCCTTATAAACTTGATTCCCATTAATTGTTCCAGTCCATTGTAATAGAAATGTGAAAGCTAATGAGTTTATTTAATTTATAGATAGTCGTTACTTAACAGGAAAGTAAGTTTCTTAGAAAATAAAATCAGTTAAGATCTTGAGTCACTAACGAGCATATCTCTTAATTAGACAGTAATAACTGTCTCCAAAAGAAATATATTCAGAAACTGGCTCCAGACATATTATGTGCTCATATCAGATACTATTCCAAATGAAGATGAATAAATATTTCCAGTGTAGGAAAAATGTGAAAAGGCAAATAAGGTGCTCTGAGCAAAAACAAAAAGGCCCTGAAAAGTAAAGCAGCATAAAACCCACCACATGGACCATTTATAGAGCTGATTTAGGAAGTTATAGGCATCTTTGAGCTGGCCTATTTTTAACTTTTTATTTTTAACTTTTAACTTCCTAAACTCTTTGATAATTATCAGGATGATAAAGCTGGTTGATCTGAAGATGTCTACCAAAAAGAAAAAAAAAAAAAATATATATATATATATATATATATATTTATATTTATATTTATGCTCCATAAATTTTTATTTCTTTCCATATTTTCTCTTAGATTTGCCTTTTTTGTTAAGGCTTGATATAGAAAACATGATAAATTCAAGGGCAGTGGATTTTAGCAAAATAATGAGGAAGATTTTCAGTTAAAAAGAATAGCAAAATAATATTAATAAAATATTCTGTTTACTGAAATGACATTATTACCCCTCCACTCTCAACCTTCAAACTGCTTTCTATTAAGAGAAATGTAACAGTTTAAGTAATTTTAAAGTGTACAGCATTCGACAGATATCATTAAAAATGGGGGGTTTTGCTGTTATTTTTGATCCTCAATATTATACTGTTCAAATTTAAAATTATTTTATATCTATACTCCAAGATTTGCCCTGAAAAGGGTACTTTCTTCCACTTTCATTATTGAAGGTCTATGCTTTTCCAAACTTAATAAAATATTGACTGCTTTTCAAAAAACAACAGTAATGCCGCTCTTTTCAGCATTTAAAATGCAACTGTGTACTAGAGATATGACCAAAATACAGAATACCTTAGTATGCACCATAAATCTACCTCTAATACCAGCTGTAGTTGGAAAATTTGGTATTGAAAAGTAAATTATTTTTGCTTCTGTCTTTCGTCTACATATATAACTATACCAGTACAGTCTTCATAATTAGACATACTATATTACTCATTCTTAAAGAAAAAAACAATGCACATATTTCACTAGACAGGTTACTGCTAAAAATATTTCTATTTTCTTTCAACTTTCTGTTTCCAAAAAGATCAAACAAAAGACAAGTACAATATTTTTTGTACTTTCAGAAAGTCTGGATTGTTTTTCTCAGACATCAACAGATCTAGCTGAGGATTGAAGTACTGAATTAACTCATTTTCTCTATAGTTATTTACACATTCATCTGCACATATGTGCGTTCGTATGGCATAAATATGTCAATCAATACTAAAGAAATCAGAGAACAAGAAGAAAATATGGTACACGATTTTTTTGTTCTTTTGCCATAAACAGGATTTCAGTGAGAAAATAAATTGTGCCAAATGCTAAGTCTGCTCCTTTTCAATGGTTTATGGAAATTTATAATGTAAAACACATTTTTCAGGATTTCAGCTCAATATTTTTCACTCATATAATAATAATACTTACATAAATATGGCTGATAAGGTTCTGTACATCATTATTTCCAACTTAAACCTACTTCTTTCTCCCACAGTATAATAATTATATTATTTAGCCCACTGAGTCAAAGTAAATCATGCTACTAAATCTAAAGAATCCTTTGAACTATTTCTTTAGGTTTTGCACCCAGTAGCGGTTCCATGAGAGTATATTCAAAGGACAATCTATACCTTCCTCTCTAGATCCCAAAAATATCCTCCTCTCTCTTCTACCCAATTGATAAAACTGTTCAAACACTTCCACTTACCAAGAGACCAGTATAATTCTGAAAGAGTAAATATTGAAGAAAAAATCTTTTGTTCTCCTAGTCCACTCTGAAAAACATGTAGTGGAAAGCAAAATGAAGGGCCACCTCCAACATCAGAGGGATATGTCATTTGTGAGGGATGGGTTGGGAGCAACCCATGAAGGATGCAACACTGCAATGATGGTTTATTTTTGTACAGCTATTTTAGAAGGAGTCTTCATTCTTATTCTTTAAACAATGTGTAATCAAATAACAAAATGTGGATTAGTAAACCGACCAAGAAGAATAAATATTTAACTTGTTGTTTGAAAATGGGGACTGGTTGTGGGGCATCTGTAGTGGAAAAGAAGACAAACAATCAAAACACTATGTTTAGGCATATGTACTAATATGTGTTGTCCTAAGAAAGTTCATATAATAGAGATTTTTTTTTTTTTTTTTTTTAAGTAAGAGCCAGCAAGAATAAGGGCACCATTATGCTGATTCCTATCAAGAGTGTAAGATAATGCATAGCTCTGGCACTTTAGAAAGCAAATATAAACTCTGAGCTTAATGTAATTCACAAATGAAGTTTTCTCAGTGTCAATATTGCTAGAGGACAAAAAATGCAAGTTTGAAGTTGTTTCCATAATTCCATGTAAATTCATTTTTGCAGTGAGCAATCTGGACATACAGAAAGTCTTGACAAAGTTCACTCCTCCAAGTGTTCATGGCTCTTAAAAAAGAAGCTATATTTTATTATAGAGCAAGTCTAGTTTCCCTTTTCCTCTGACCAAAAATAGAAGGAATATCCAGAGTATCTGACACTTAGGGATTTAAGCTGAAAATGTACATGGACAGTGGAAACTTAAAGTTTTAGCACAAGTGACAAAATCTATGTTACAGTAAAATGTTTCTCTACTGACACAGTGTCAGGTGAACACTTCTTATAATTAGGGAGGAGTACTTTCTCAGTTTTTTTTTTTTTCTAGGTAAACTTAATTAAAATAAATAATGAGAAAAAAGTGTATACGTAAATCCATCTTCCAGTAAGTGAAAGATAAACCTTAAGGGTTAAGGTTACAGATTCAATAAATACTTTAATGGAACTTTCACATTTTAATGCCATGATAGTATTGGTTGCCCTTCGCTGCATAAAGATTTCTTATGGCACTGGCAGTGTAAGTTTTGTAACAGCAGTACCACCACATTAGCACCACATTGTTCTGATTTTGTGCGTAGTTTTACACAGAAACCTTTACACTGGACTAAACTGATTACTGCACTGTGCTTTCTAGTGGTTTGGCTTTATTTTGACAGGACCTATTGGTAACAGTGCAACTTTCCTTGTAGAAACAATCTGTGGATATTCTTTCATTGAAAAACCTATGTGATTTTAAGCAGCTACTCTAAGCATAAGAAAATTTGAAATTGTTTATGATTTCAATAAATACAAATGCAAGGTTTGAAAGCATTCTTAAGAACGTGACCCTGCAAAGACCAGCATGCTTAATTCTAATCCCTGCTCACATTTGAGTCCCAGTCATACAGATTAAGGATATCAAATCAAAGGAGGTGATGACACTGATGAAACTGCCCTTTTATTTATGTTTATGTAGTTGTGTATGTTTATGTATATGCGTGTGTATACTATATACACACATCTATAAACATACATTATGTATATATAAAAATGTATCAAAACACATAAAAATCATTAAATACAGATGTTGGAGCACTTATATGAGAAGCAGAAGACTTGGATTCACTCGGAGTGGCTGAGATGAAATTAAGGTAGTCTTTGACTCTCACCTCCCTTATGGGTCCTACATTTCAGTGCCTGGTTTAGGGATTATTTTACATTCGATAATAAATAGCAAATGCACTAAATGTAGAGACAAGCCCTGTAGCCTGGTTATTAGGGTACTCCTCTATTGCTTGAATCCAAAGCCTTTAGGCTGCAGAAAAGTACAACCCTTTTGTCTCATTTCCTAGAAAAGTCTTGAAACAACAGTTAAGAAGGAAGTCATCCTGAAACTGTCACGGATGCAGAAATACTTTCTTCAGCACAGCCCTCTTCCTGTCACACAGGCTGGCTTTAGCGAGATTGCTGCTGAGGTGCTATGCAAAAGGCACCATGAGGTGAACACGGTCCTGTGGAAAGGGTGAGCTGCCAGTGTAGTGTTCTTTGGAGACCTTGGGATGCAGGCACTTCTCCCAGGTGGACTATCTAAACAGCAGAGCTGGACTATATAAATAGCATTTGTGGGAAAAGATATTTAGTTTTAAAACTAGACCAAAGGTAGTTTGAATGTCTGACAAAAATACTCTTATGAGGGTCCCAACTTTAGAGCACCACAAGATCTCTTGGGCTGTTTCTGACATCTTTTTATCACTCCTGTCTATCCCCATTTATTATATAGCAAGACTTTATACTTAAATTGAAGGTTGCAATTTTCACTCTGCAGGGCAGAGATCTAGAAAGCAAATGCCTTAGTTTTAGTACTTACATCTCTATCAGATTCAAACCAATGTTTGCAGGGGCCCTTGCATTGCAGTGATGGTCTCCTGGGAAAAGCATCTACTTCATGTTTCACATCTACATTATTAGAATCCAGATTGGCCCATGGCCCTTGAATGTCTGTTTCTGCATAAATTCACTTGAATACATTCCTGCTTCTGACTTTATCATGCCAAAACCTGCCATTCTAACTTGAATACAAAACAACAACTTTTTAAAAATAATGACAATATATTATTCCTATTACTTTTATTGTCCTTTTATTACTTTTACTATTATCTCTATTACTATTATCTTCATTCCCAATAATTGCACTTGCTTTTGCATTTTTGTCACTTTTTTAATAAATGATGACAGATCTCACATCTTCTTCATCCTAATTATTTCAATATATTCCATCCATGTGGTTGTCATTCAGTTGTGTCATTTATTTTGCAAATGCATAGTGCATATGGTGCCATTTTACTGCATCTAAACAGCAGTCATTCTGTTCAGTATGCAGCTGATTACTGTATACACAGTTATTTCCACTTAGAGTATTTATTCTAGAATTACCTAGTTTTCCAGGTATTACAACCGACTGTGTTTAATGGTCAATGGTAAACCCTTGCTTTTTTTGCAACAACATCAAGTTTTCCTCAGCACTACTGACTATTGCACTACACTTCAGGATTTTTTCCCCGATGACACAAAAAACAAGCCTTTATATTCTGGAGATAGCATATGCTGCTAGTACTAGCAGAAGTTATTTTTTTTTAATTGATACTGTGCCACACAAAATTTGGAATTCTAACCCTTCAGATTCAAACAGATTAGAAGATTTGGCACAAATATTTAAATCTACTGGGGAAATATTTATATCATCTAACTCTAGCTACTCATCCTAGTGTCTAATCTACCTTGACAGTAAATGGAACTTGTAATTTCTGTGCTCTAAGTCACCCACCCAAGAGGCCTACCTTTTTCCATTGATCACACAGAAAGCCTAAAGTTTTATCTGAGGTGGCCCAAAGAAAACACGGTGAGGATCTTCTGCTGAAACAGCCCAGGTATTTGCTGTTGACATTTTACACTTCTGTTTGTACCTCAGTCTCTTTAAACTTCTTAAATGTACTAGACCTGCAATAGTCTAGTAGAACAGGATCTTTTCTAATATCTGACCTAGCAGAGAATAATGGAATACTAGAAGTTCATGGCCAGCAGAACACTACATTATCACATTATAATAGCTACATACACAGAAAAAATAAGAGACAGTTAGATTTGTAGCTGCTGTAAAACAGAACTACTCCACTGATTTCAGCAAAGTGATATCCAGTTATCTGAGTCAACAAGCTTTAATTAAAAACATTCATTTTCTAAAGATTATCTCCATCTCAACTGCACTTTCTCTAATGACTGATCTCATCTAGTCATAACAGACTAACCACTTGAAATAAATTGGAGGTCCTTTTTTCCACAAACAGGTGCAAAAGGATAAAAGTCACATGCCGAGAATATGATTTACCTCAAAATAACAAATGTAAGAGAGTTTTCATTCCTGAATATAAAAAAAAAGGACAATGTTTGGGTACTATCCTTTATATTACATCTTTGCCAGGAGCTGCGGAAGTACAACTGCTGGACTTTCTGAACAGTTTGAAACTTAGATCTTGAGATCTGGCTTAATCTCATCTAACTTTACCCACTGTATGGAGGTTTTGTTCAGGAATGGTAAGTGATCAAGATCCTAACTTAAACAATTCAGGTCAATTCTGAAAGGTAAGTAAGATTAACCAATTTTTAAGAGACCCTTTCTGGAAGGAGAGTTTAGTCAAAACTTCAAAAACTCAGCAGAATATACAACTGAGAAGATATATGACTAGGTATAACATAAAAGTATGAATAATAAGAAGGTGGTGAACAGCTAATAGATACTTACTAGCCCTCATATTAAGAGAATAAAGACAAAGTGTAATCAGGAATCAGGTTTAGGAACAAACAGAAGACACAGTTATTCACAAATACCTACTTCCTCTATGGAGCTCACTGTCACAAAGTACACAGAATATCAAAAGTACAAATGTTTCAAAAAGCTGTTTGGTACAATCATGAGAAAGTTCATGGAGTGTTATTAAATGCGGATGAAGGTTTGCAACCTCTGACTCAGGGTTTCCCTAAACGACAGATTGCCAGCAGCTGGGAGGATATGCCATGGGGAGTATCATTTTATACTCTCTCGAGTTTTATGCTCTTTCCTGAAACATTTGCTACTGGCAGTGTCAGAGATCTTGGGCTAGAAGACCCATTAGTCTGATTCACCACAGCCATGCTTATAAGAGCTCAAACAGGGCTTTTTCTAAGAAACAGGAATTTTTCAAAAAAGAAAATCCCAGATTGTATTTTATTGCACTTGAGACATCCCATGCTAAACAGTCAAACATCTTTCACTATTGCAAGACACTTAAAAAAAGGGCAAGACTAGTTCAAAGAGCCTTATCTATGACTTACTTTGCTTTTATCATTTCTGGTTAAATCATTAATATTTCTTTTCAAGTAGAAGTATTTTTAATACATTACAGAATGTCTGTCTTCGTGTTATATTTGCATTGCCACTATTGATTTATGTGATCAAATGTTTATGTTGATCAAATCTTTCATGCAGTTTGAAATGTAGCCTTTCAGTGCTTTTTAACCCAATTTAAACCATGTAATTATTTAATCATTTTATCTATCATTAAATGATAATGTTTACCTTACAAGCTGTCTGGACTATAATACTTCTGTATTTTAGGTGGAAAAAATGCAAATCCATACCTCAGACATTTTAAAGGTAATTTATTTAAAAAAAAAAAAAAAAAAAAAAACACCATTTCCAAAATTAACTACTTTGTCTTAGAATAAAATGCTGTGCCCTGAACAGGCACTTGCTTTTATATCTTTAGGTATGGGCTTTCAGTATCTTCCCATCCAAGAAAATGAAACACTCTATTTCTCCATAATGCAGCACGTACTTTTTCAGTGAAACTGACTCATGATGCTAAAAACTTCTCTTCAGCCCTGCTCCACAGGGTAGCAAATGCATACACACATGCAGACACTTAGAAGACGGTATACGCATTATTTCTAGTTATAAATAAAACTAACAAAAAGGGGTTCAACCAAGTGAAAAAGAAAACAAAGAGAATAAAAATTATATGGACAATCAAGATGTTAATGACCAGGATGCCCTGGAACAATAAATGGCAATTCCCAGATAAGAATGGAGCAAGCAAAATTAACTGTAGGTTACTTTGAGGAAAGGTGCATTGCTGAGTTTGACAGGGGAGATTTCCACAGCTCATCTTAAGCCATGCTACCAATAGTGAAAAGGAAAAGAAAAACTGTTTTACCTCTACTTAGCAGCCCACACTGGATGATAAATTATACTTGACATTCCAGCTAAAATTGTTACTTCTTAAGGACTAGCAATGAGATTGTTCTTTTTCTTACAATAGATGTCAGGCTCCTTTCCCATTTGGCCTAAATTGCACATTTAGTCAGTACTATTACCTTCTCTTTTTTTTTTCTTTTAAAATTCTGTTTGGCTGCATCACAGGCCTCAAAGCATGAGTACTGGTTATTTATGCCTACAAAGCAATTTGAGAAAGGTAACAATTATACTTTTGCTGATTTGCCACTACACTGAAACAAAAGACACTTCCCCTTCCCATGTTCATTCTACTGGCAAAAACAACGAACAACTCTCCAAGCTGTAGTAACATCAAACTTCTTATTGTATAAACATTTCTCTCACACTCTAAATGGGTTGGAAGTAGGAGAGCAGGGAAGATTAAATGCCAGATTACTTT